>NW_006796211.1:1088217-1120818 GCF_000442215.2 Lipotes vexillifer
CTCGGGAAGCCCCAGGGCAGAAAGCCGAAAAGCCAGGAGAGGACTTGGTTTCGAGGACCTCCTCCAACCCCACTCTTACTAACTGGTGTAGAAAAGGGAGAGGGAAGCCTGGTCTTTGCTTGCATGGGTTCCTTAGGGGCAGAAGCGTCCCCTCGGCCGGTGTCGACCGGAGGTGGCCATTAGCGCTGGGCGCTTGGTACTGAAAAAGCCCTACCGGGGCGAGGGGCCTCCTCCGGCCCGAGACTCCGGGCCCGGTCCGGGTGTCAGGTGCGGCCCTCGGTTTCCTACCCTCGCGGCACCGGCGACGACAACGCACAGACCCCGGGCTGAGACCGGTCACCCGCCCGACCGCCGGGAACCTGGGACCCAGGCTGGCCCCGAGCCGCATCGTGCCCGCCCCCGCCCTACCTGAGGGGGACCGGGCGGGGTCGCTAAGGGCCGCTCCCGGGAGCCCCGCGACCGCGCGGCTCGGCGACGGAGGCGCCTCGTCTCGCCGGGGCAGAGCTCGGCGGCGGCTTCACGGCCTCAAACTCCATCGGGAGGTACAGGGACAGCCCCGTTGGCGGCGGCGGAGGCCGCGACGGGGCTTCCTCCTCCCTCCGCCTCCGCCTCCTTCTCCTTCTCCTCCTCCTCACCAAGGAGGCGGACCTGGAGGGATTCCGACCTAGTTCTCGCGAGAAGATACTCCCCACCTCACGCGAGATCACGACTGACCGGGAGCTGGGGAGGTGGAAGGGAAGCGTAGTAGCCCCCGCCCCCTGGACTGCGCATCAGTTTTCCTCGGGTCTACAGAACCACCCCTTCACGTGACTAGGGAGCTCTGGAGCACTGTGGGAGGTGCTGTTAGGAGGCCTGGGCAAGCCGAAGGGCTTGATGGGAAACTCCCTGTACATTCATATGCGCCTCGAGCCAGCCTCCTAGACACCGGTTTGAGCCAGTGTCTGACTCCCACTGTGGAAGGCGTGGTATGGATTGAGCATAATCTGAGGCATCTGTATTATATTGTACTCACTCTCGCATAATTAAATGCTGACAGGATCCCTCAGTCTCTCCACATAGGGGCCAAGCAATCTCCCTATTTTATTTAAAAAAAAATTTGTTTGCCTGGCACTAACGCCTTATCTCTTTGTTAAAGAGAGAATTCTGGGCTCTTCAGAAGCTGGCAGGGATAAAAATTCAGTCACAAATTCTGGCGTCAATATCTCAATAAATATTTGTTGAAGGATTTCTTTTCATAGTAAACTGCAAGGTAGAATTTTGTTTTTATAGATGAAGAAGCAGGCTGGGAATAGGGATCAGGGAAGTACATTAGTGGACTATATTACGTGCCAGGTCCTGAGTTACGTAATAAAATTTTTAATTTTACTATTTTGTTTCACATGCTCATCAAAATAATCCTAAAAGGCAGATACTATGTGCTCTGTTACTGATGAGATACTGAAAAACACAGGTTAAGAAAATGGCCATGAATTTTAATTAAACAAGTCACTTTCCAATGCGAAACCGGATGTCCAACAAAAGCGTTTATGGAAGTAAACCCACCACAAATTAGAAGACATATGGAAAAGTAGTTTATAAACTATAATGAGTTTAAATATAAATATATATACATATGGTTATTACTACCCAGATGGCAGGAAAACATCAGTGTTTTTTAAAAAAATATTCATAGGCCACATCAAAGATTTTCTTACATGCATTTTTATCCCTTTCAGTCACTTCTCTTTATGAAACATATGCCAACCCAATAGAAAGGTTCCCAACAATGATTCATTTGGTTCACTGTTTTCCATTCAACTAGATAGTGATGGATATATACATATCTTTTTTCCATTCCACTGGACAGTGGTATGTGATAACGTGATAAGATTTTTCAAAGGTGACCTGATCACATTTAAAATTTCGATTCCAATTCTCCTTCCCTTCCTGCTTTATTTTCTCCAATTCCGTTTTCAAAATCTGACAGTACATTGGTTTTACTTGCTTACTGTCTGTCTCGCTCCAGTACAACACAAGTTTCTTGAGAGTAGGGATTTTTGTCTGTATACCTAACTTCTAATACAGGTATATATTGTAAAGACTCTATAAATATTTGTTGAATGAATGATTAAATGAATAGCCAGGAAAAATAGTTTCCTTTAAAATTCACAGATTAGACAAAAGACAAAACTCTCCATTCCCATCTCCACTTTATTATTTCTTATGTAAACATATAGGATAGTTACATCCAGGGAAAAATGGTAAGGATTTTCTCTTACACCAAAGTAACAACTGTCTTTCCAAGATCCTTTATACATAAATCCAGTAAATGAAGAGGCTGAACCAAAACATGCTGCATATTTTTCCCATCATATCAGAAACACAAAGAACTAAAAGTGAATGTTTTCAGTGAATAAATTCAACACTTTACTTTGCCCTACCTGCATTTTAAAAAAAGATTTCATTTTCCTGAAATTGTTTAGACACATCATGCAAACAGACACTCTCCTAGGAATGATTTGAGATCCCTCTGTGCTACCGAACAGGAATAAATAATAATAAATAACAACCATCACTTTCACAAAACACCCCTTCCCCCTAAGCAAAAATCTCAAAAGTGCTTACAAAAAATTTCACGAGAATCTTACAAGGCACACATAAAGCATAAACATAGTACAACCATAATTTTTTCAAACATCATAGATACCAATTTCTAAAAAAAAACAGTTTATTACTATTCTTTTACTCTCCCCTCCCATTTCTATCCCTCCCCTACAAAATTTCCTCCTAGGAAGCAAAAATAAGAAAATTACTTCAATCACAAACTATTTCTGAAAGGGAAGTGTTCTCATGCCTACAAATGGCCAATCATAGGTCAAATGGGAAAGAAAATTGAGCGCTGTGCTATCAAATTCTCCAGTGGAAGAAAAACACTCTTTAATTTAGAAAAGGTCTGTCTCCAATGGAGTACTAAATAGCAACATTCATAAAGACACAAAACTCTCCTCACTTGCTTTTCCCTCTGTTCTTAGAAACTCAGGAAGATTTAAATATAAAATCACAGAATTTTAGACCTGGAAATGATCTTACAAATTATCAAGATCAAAGTTGTTATTTTACATATAAATTTAAGAAAAGCTCAAGGAGAGGTGACCTACCCAATGTCGCTAACTAGTGACCTGGGAATTATGAAGTTGTTTTTCTTATCTAATACTAGAGCTGGATTACTTAAAATCTCTCCCAGAGTTAAAAATCTATAAAGAACATATTTTTCACAGAAGTATCACAAAAAAGATATTTAACATTTATAACAATCAACATGTGATTCATCACAAAATTCATTAAATGGTACAAAGTATATTACATTTTAAAATGTGGAAGGGCTTCCACAGAAACTAAACGTAGCAGAAATTCTAAATAAAGCTGAGGTGAGTAGAGGAGGAACAGAACATCTTGAAATAAGATGTATCCAGCCAGGCTTCTTTACAAATAGTTCCTGTGTTTTAGAAAATATGATTTGCCCTGCACTATATTTTAATCTTGTTATAACAACAAAAAGTTTTGTGTTATATGTGGACAGGGATATTAGAGAGCAACGGCTCATAGCACAATTTGAAATATTGCTCTCAGTTAAATAACCACACAGTCATGGTTTTGCTTTTGGCACATTTCTGGAAATACAGAGTAAAACTCTAGGGAGGGCTTCTTTCTAGGGTAAATTTGTGCTGTGCCGTACCCTGCTACCGTTCCTGTTGGTGTGGGACTCTCTAGGGATCTAAAATCCCAGCACCCGGCCCTCCGCCCCAAGTAAATCCGGATGTGGCCATTACTGGTCAGATTTATTCCAGGCCTGAGTGCATTCTTCTTCTCTTCTCATATATTGGAAAGTTTCTTTGCCTGCAGGATCTCGGTTCCCTGACCAGGGACTGAACCTAGGCCACAGCAGCGAGAGCCCAGAATCCTAACCACTAGGCCACCAGGGAACTCCTGGGCGAGCATGATCTGAAGCAAAGTGTGGGAAACCTCACCTGTCGGTCTGTGTGTGGGAGATGACTGTGCAGAATCCCTCCTGTGACTGTCGGCAGCAGTCTATTCCACGTAGTGAGGTCGCCCATGTATGCCTGGTTGTGGCACAGGAAGAGGGTATGCTGCTTCCAAGCATTAAACAGTATCTTTGAAACTTTCAAGATTGGCTTCAACAGCCTAAGGAAGATGCCTGGAAGAGGAAAGAACTGGAGTCTGGGATCGCTCTTTCTCAGGAACGGTTGACCTTTGAGGAGGTGGCCATAAAATTCACTCAGGAGGAGTGAGAATACCTGGACCCTGCTCAGAGGGCCTTGTACAGGGACGTGATGGTGGAGACCTATAGGAACCTGATCTCTATGGAGATCCTCTGAGGAAGATCTTCACGAGGAAGACCTTGCTAAATTGATCGAGCTCTGGGGAAATCAGAGACAAGCAGTCGAGAGAGCGGAGCCAGATGAAGGAGCGCCTGGCAGCCCTCTCTACTCATGTGACAGAGCTGGAGGAAGATCTGTACACGGCCAGAGAAGACCTCATTAAATCTGAGGAAATGAACACAAAATTGAAACGAGATGTCCGTGAAGCTGAGGCTAAAAACTGCCGGTTGCAAGAACGCCTGCAGCTGGCACAGCAGAAGCTGCAGCAGATCCTGCAGATAGCAGAGGTGCTCCCCAAGGTGGAGGCGGAGCTGGCCCAGAGTGTGGCTGCACTCTCCAAGGCAAGGCAGAGAGAAAATGAATGAAGAACATAATAAATGTTTATCGGACACTGTTGACAAGCTTCTTTCAGAATCTAACAAGAGGCTTCAGCTTCACCTTAAAGAGAGAACAGCTACTCTAGCAAAGAAGTCTCTCCTACTAGAAGTTGAGAACGCAAAAACACAGAAGAAATGCAACATGGTAAGGATCAGCTAAGAGTAAACCTGGAAGCCCTGAGAGCTTAACTGGACCAGACAAGGCTGAGAGGAGCTCCATCACCAAGGCCGACCCCCCTTGGGCAGCATCCCAGATGTCAGGTTCCCCGTAGCAGATGGGCCCGCAGACTCCTTCAGCAGCAGCATGGTGTGGCTGCACCCCCAGGAAGGCTGGCTGCCAGGGCTGAGTGAGGAGACTTCCAGGCCACCAGCTTCCCGAGAAGTGGTACAAGATGACAAGATGACCATAAAATGTGGAACCTCAGCCCCCTCCTCCCTGCTGTCCCTTCAGCTGGACCGGACGCACAAGGGGGTGCTGCACACAGCCAGCCCCAAGAACACCAGGGATGTGCACAACTCAAAAGGTTTGCAGGATGGCCCCTGCTGAGCAACCCCAGCAGTAGTAACAGTAGCCAGGACTCGCTGCCCGAAGCCCCGAGGAAGAAGGTCATCAAGTCCTCTATCGGCCGCTTGTCTGACAAGAAAGAAAAGGACCAACCTGGACATCTTGGCAAGGAATCGTGATGACAAGGTGGTAATGCAGAGACAGAAAACTCATCTCAAGATGCCCTGGGACTCAGCAAATTGGGAGGACAGGCTGAAAAAAATCGTAAACTTCCAAAAAACAAATGATCCCATATCCAACCACTGCCCGACAGCGACCACCTGGAGACCCAAGTTCCCAACCACTGAATTGCTTGAGCCTCATGAGCACGACATGTGAGAAACCTGCTGGCAAAAACAACTTTTTATTAAAATCGTTTTCAACTTGTTAGGAGGAAACATAAGTGGCCCACAGAACTGTATGCTTTTATCTTAAACCTGTTCAAGACAGGAACTTAAAATGAGCATTTTAATGGTACAGGGAAGCACCCTCCTCTGCCCTGGCCCTGGTGCTCCCTGTGCAATTTTTATTTATGAGTGACTGGAAAACAGTGACTAAAAGAAGTAGGACGTATACAATTCTCACCTAACAGGAAGTCCAGAGGGTGCAGTGGGGTGTGATGGATGCTCTGCCCCTTCTACCTCCATGACCACTTAATCTTTAGTGTCCTTACAGCAACTCTCGCATTGTGCATTTTTTTCAGTCAATATCCTCATAAAAAGAAAAATAAAATGTTTTTTTGCTTTCTCTTTTTATTGTATCTCTATGAGATGATGGATCCTTACTAAATTTATTGCACTACGTATTTCAATATATGTAAGTCAGAACATTATGCTATACACCTTAAGCTCATAAAGTGATGTATGTCAAGTACATCTCATAAAACTGAGGGGGAAAAGGCAAATAGAACACTTCAGGAAAAATGAAAAAAGAAAACTCTAGTGAGGGTTATAAAAATTGCATTAATGTAAATGAAAAAAGTTATTAAGAGGATACTAATAGCTACCCATATTTAAACTGCTCATCTAGTGACAGTAAGAAAACTAATATATATTGCCAATTCAAGATAAAAAAAGGAATGAACTACTGACACACACAGCAACATGGATGAGTCTCAAAGGCATTATGCTGAGTGAAAAAAGCATACCAAAAGGGAACATGCTATGGATTTCCCTGGTAGTCCAGTGGGTAAGACTCCGTGCTCCCAATGCAAGGGGCCTGGGTTCAATCCCTGGTCAGGGAACTAGATCCCACATGCATGCTGCAACCAAGAAGTCCGCATGCCGCAACTAAAAGATCCCGTGTGCTGCAACTAAGACCCAGTGCAGCCAAAAGAAAGAAATAAATAATAATTTTTTTTTAATAAAGAGGAACATACTATAAGGTTCCATTTATGATATTTCAGAAAAGGCAAAATTATAGTGATGGAGAACTGTTGCCTGGGTTTAGTGCTAGGATAAGGAGCTGACTACAAAGGAGTTTTGGAGGGTGATGGAATGTTCTGTATCCTAACTGCAGTGGTGGTTGCATAAATCTGTACATACATAAAAATTCATAGAACTGTACACCAAAAACAAAGGTCAATTTTACTGTACGTTAACCAACAAATAAAATAAATTTCAAAAAGGAAACAGAAAAAATATCTTAGAGCTTCATGCCAATGGTATAATTCTACTGGCCACAAAATTATTAAATGTAACTATATTAAATAAAATCAAGAAACCTGGGCCCAATTAATCATTTCTAAAATATGTACACTAACAACTCATGGAAATATTATTGTAAGGAATATTAGCTTATGTATAAGGAAAGTCTGCTACTTCCAAATGAATTTGAATTGTGTTCCTTTATGGTTTAAAACAATAGATACCTTGGTGTTTAGTTTAGAATCCAATAGAGTTGGTTAAAAAAAAATTCACCAGTCCTGTTTTCAAAATCACTAATAATGGGTAATAGCATGTTTTAAAATTTATTTTCTCTTCCCATTATCCTAATTTATTGAAGTTATGGTATGGTTGGATTTTACACTTATATCAATTACCTAGAGACTCAAAATCAGAATCTGGAAATAATGCTGGTCCTCTGTCACTAGAATCAAGGATATTTAAGAGGAACACTATTTCTCTAGGTAAACCACTGGGACTTATATATAATGTATGAGATGAAACAGCATCCTCTCAGCTTTAACATGTCTCCCACACTTTGGAACTGGTAGTACAAGTTCAGAAAGAATAACTTGTGTAGGTAGACCAAAAATAAGACCCAAAGACAGGGTTGGAAATGCAGTATTACAAATGTTGCATTTCTATAGAAAGACTTGCCTAACAGAATGATGTAAGGCTTACATAGCAAGGTGTGATTCTAATTATAGTCGATTTTGCCTTTCCAGATCATGCCTGGGTAGTTTTTCACCACTGCTTCTGCCATGGACAGAGGTTAAGTGCTTTTTGAGAGCAGATTTGTGCTTGAAATCCATGTCACAACAGTGGCATTTGTATGGCCGATCCCCACTGTGTATGTTCAAGTGGTCTTGAAGTGTGCTTTTAGCAGTAAATGTCTTCAGGCATACAGTACACTGAAAGGGCCGTATGCCCATGTGCCCTCGAATGTGCCGGTTGAGATTTTTCTTTTGTGTAAATGTTTTCCCACACTGTAAGCATAAGAACAGTTTATGCATCTTAAGGTGGCGCAGATAGTTTTCAACGTGAAGAAACCCCCGAGGGCACCGGGGGCACTGGTGCCTCAGGGAAAAAGCATCCTCTAGATTCTGAATCTCATTCACTGCACCATGACTTCCTTCAGTATTCTCACAAAATAAGCCCTGATCTTGATTCCCAGGAACTTCTGCCACTCTGCTCTCAACTGTAGAATTGATCAGTGAATGCTGTGTTTCCGAGAAATACATGCTTGCTTTTGAAGAGGTACAAGGCTGTGATAACTTCCCATTTTCTACACACCCAGTACTGATAGATTCCACATGGAGGATACGAATTTCATTGTCTTTAAAACCTATGTCTACTGAAGATAGCTCCGGTGACTTCATTTCCTTTCTTTCTGATGTCAAGCTCTCTACTGCAGACTGTAAAGCATTGCTTTCTTCTTCTTTAACATGGAAATCTATGTTTACAGGACTATCCTCTGAAATTTCAATGATCTCACAGTCTTTATCTGAATTTTCTTCTTCATTCTTAACATCTGGATCAGAGGATTGACACAGGTCAGCATGTTGATTGTTATTTTTCATAGAAAGATCAATTTCCAGATATTTTGACAAAGCTTCTGTGCACTTTTCCACAATGTGAACCATCTGAAGGTAACTAGCAGCAGTCAAGTATTTCAAAAGCTCTTTCCTTTTAACTTCAAGTGCTCCAGTGTAGCAAGAGAGCAACAATTTTCTGCCAACTTCTGCACTCTGCAAGATGGTGATTCTGACATGTTTTGACTGCGTGAGTAAAAACTGATCTCTCATAAAAGTGGAGCAAGCAGCTAAAATCACCTTGTGCCCCTGGAACTCAGTGTCATTAATATAAATCGACACATCACAAAATAAATTCTGCTGTCTCAAGAGATTCATTTTCTGCAAGACTACATCTCCTTGCTGTTCAAACTGGAAGTGCAGAACATCAGACTCAGCAGCCATGGTCACAATCTAAGCAAAATAAAACATAAACATTGATGTAAGGATCGGGGATGCTTTCCTACACTGTGATAGTAAAAACAAACAATCAAAAAATCCTAAACCTAAACTGGGTAAAAGACAACTCAAATTCTAATCTGGGTGCTAAGAGTGAACCCCTATATAACCATCTCAAGACCCAGAAAAATAAAACGCATTTCTCTATGCTCTTGTGGTACATTTTTCATACTTTTGTTACAGAACTTATTACGTTGAATTGTACTCAACAGTTTCTATGTTTTTCTCCTTGACTAAACTGAATGTGCTTGTGGTCAAGGACATTGTTAATACCCACTACTAAGTGGACTTAACTCAGTTTCCCAAATTAGAAACCTTAATGTAATCTCCAAACTTCCTATGCCTCATCACTGGACAAATGCAGTCTCGATACCACACTCTCCTACATTCCAAACTACCCTCCTAAGTGCCACCAGATTAACATCTTTTAAAACTTAAAAAAAAATTCAATTTTACTCTTCTGCTTTAAATCCTCCATTGCTCTCCTCTACCTCCAGGACAGCCTAACATTCTTAGCAATTACAAGATCTTTCATTATTTGGCCTTCACCAACGTTATGGCTTTACCTTTCCTCTATGTTTTACACTGAAGTTTCTCTGATATTTAGATTTTCACCACTGGCCGGACAAGAAGACCCAATAACACCTCTGCACATGTTACATTCGCGCTTTCAGCTAGTGATTTGGCTGAAGGCTCAAATCAAGTAAGATTTATCCACCCGTCTCCCGGACAGAGTCAGTTGCTCTCAGAACACCACGAAAAGGAGCCTGGCTCATCTGAGTTCCTGCAGCGAGCACACGGGCAGGCACAGAGCAGGGGCAGCTTCGGGAATATCTGTTGAACTGAATACGGACCACAGGTGGCCTGGAAGATCCTCCAGTTCGCCACATAGGTCTTCCCGAGCCAAGCCTGCCAGGACCAAGGTCCCGACGGCCAGGTGCCTGCAGCACCCCTCCAGCCACTCCCGGGCCGCGCCTCGCTGCTGCCCTCCTCCTCCGGCTTCCCCACCTGCCGGAGTTTCCCACGCGCTCACTCACCGACTCAGAAACCAGAGCTGAGCTTTCCGCTGCAGCGGCGGCCCAGGCCGGAAGGTGGGGTCAGCCTGGGAGGAAACACATCCGGTGTCAACTAGCTTCTTTCTTTACTGGGGCCCGCTGGGCGTCCCGGAAGGACATCCTGAGACAGTCTCCCTTACTCCCCCCACGCCTGGAATAACAGAAAAGCCCCCGAATTCTGGCAAGTCCCATCTCTCCTGTCCCACTTTCGGTACTCAAGCCGGTCCCCTCCGTGAGCTCTCTTCAACATCCGAATAGCAGACGGGTTGTAAAGTTGGGGTACAGCGCGTCTGTCAGAGGACCCAGCACCGGGAACCCTGGGAGGCCCTCCCGGATTTTAGGGGCCAGGTCCTCTGCTTAGCCCGAAATATACAATTTAAAAGGTGGCGGAGGTAAGGAGAGGAGAGTGCCAGCGGGATCAGTATTCGAGATTGCCTAGCTAACGCCCCATCAGGATCTGGATCCCACCTCACCGCTCAACCTATCGCTTCCTCCCCACGCCCCTACCCCTCTCACTTCCTTGGCAAACCCAGGCCTTCTATCTCAACCGTTGGCCCGGCTGTTTCCTCCAACATGCCCTATCCCTCCTACCACTCATCCTTCAAAATCCCATTCATCCATCGTTCATAAATCACATCATCCCTGAAGCCATCCTGAACTGCCCGTGAATTACTTGGCTCCCAATTGGGAACCAGTAAACCCTTTGGCTGCCTTAGTGACGGCAATTATCGTACCTGTATTGAAATGTGTCCCACCTAGGCAGAGGTATTTAGGACAGTGACTTACTGCTCCTTGCATTCCCGAAGTCTAGAACTTAGTAGGCATCAAGGATTTGCCAAATGAAGGAATGTCTCAGCTAATTCTTAAAAGCAGTTGCTCCATCCCCTCAGTCAATAGCACAGGAGGAAGTAACTGACCCTAGTAACAATTTCTGGTTAGCCCAGATTTGCTTCTGAAGCCAAGCTCAGCGTGCTTGATTAATGTCTTTTCAAGAATAGGAGTGAAGAAAGCATTCCTGTATTCAAATTCAAGCAACTGGAAAGGGAAGCAGGAGGGGAGAGAGAAAATAAACCACTGACACCAGAGCTTTAATTGTCAAACTTTTATTAAGGAAACTTCCCCATAATAAGTGAAGAGGTAGTTCACAGTATGTCTAACATACAACAGATTTAGAACAGCTATTCACCAGCTGAAATAAAATGTTCTGGGTTGTTTGTTTAGGATAATATCTTAGAAGTAGTGACACTGGTCACCCTCCATTTATAGACCTTCTAATAAGGAAACTAAAACAAATTAAAACCACATCTGATTTACCTCAGAGCCACTTCAGTTTGGAGTTTGCCTTTAAAATTAAATAATAAATAAATAACTGTGACACAGTAATTTTTTAAAAACCAAACTATGGTAAAGAGAGCCCTCTCTCCTTTTTAGTTATCCTGGGGATCCATAAAATACAAATGCTGAATGTCTAAGGTTTTAAAAAATCTTCCTCCTCTACAAGAATACGACTAGTTTTGAAAGTCATCTTCCCCTGTAAAACATATTTGATATCAGCAACCTGACCACTTTGCAATACAATCTAAGAAACATGTATAAACAAAGAAAGAGAAAAGTCAAGTACCACCAAAATTAAGAAAATGTCTCACAGAAACAGAACACCTCTCCAGCCAAGAAATGGAAGACACTGTAAACCATGTCAGTAGTTTGCAGCTGGAAAAGGTGAGAACTAGAAGATTTAGTGATACAAAACCATCAAGATGCTAATTTAAAGTGATCAAAGAAAGCAAGGCAGTTTTCTTTATTCTTCCTAGGATAAAACCAAATTGACACCTTATCTCACTAAGACTACATGAGATTGTAAGCTCTGTGAGGGCAGGGACCATAGCAATCTTACCTTCATATCCTCAGTATCTAGCATAGTGCCTGGCAATAGTAGGTGTTCAATAAATGTCTCTTGAATGTCTGAATGAATCCAGGAATAGTCTCCAACCAAAGAGACCAATCTTATTTGAACCCATGCCTTTTAGTCTTCAAACCAGTAACAAAAACAGGACATGAATGTAAGCAGAGGAAGCACTCCAACTTGAAATTTCCCTGTGATAAAATGATGTTCAGAGAAAATAGTGAAACATTGGTTAACATGTTAGTGTCTCACTGTTGCATAGAATTGGTACTCTTTGGCTGGATCATATAAAAACCAGAATGCTAGGCAGCATCATTAGACCATATAATGAGTGACATTAGGCATAGATACCTGTTAGTCTTATCACTCAATTTTATTCTCATTTAAAATCTTTTAACAAAAGGTAGAAATTATACTTCAAATCAGATTCACATATAAATGCATCAAATTATAACAACTTTAAGAACTCCCTCTGACTACTCAAGTTAAAACTAATTTTTGGTTTATCTGTACATGGACTCTCATAGCTCAGAAACAAAAACAGAAAATCCTGATGGAAACTAAATAAACACTGTTTCAAGACAAAATCAGTTTCACATTTGGATCCTTCTCGCATTATTCTTACTTGTTCTTGCCCTTCCTAATCAACACCTAGCAAATCAGTCACTTGCTTAGGAAAAATGTAATATTCATCCTAACCAAAAAATAATTAACTTACAAAAATAAATCCTTCTGTGATGTTTTATTTGCAAAATCCAGGATGTCTCAGAAAGCAAACAGTGATTCACAGAGGGGAAGCACAAACTAGGAACTTTTTATTAAGGTATTCTTGATCATGTACTACATCTTTTTAAGCCAAGGGACAGTGAGAAGTGAGGAGACCGTAGCTCATATTTAGTTACTTATCTACTTTGGCTAACCTTGGCCAGGCCACCTCTTTGGGCTTTGGATATCCCAACTTAAAAAAAGAGAGGTGGACTAAATGATCTCTTAAGATTCTCTGTGGACTCAAACACTCCTATTACCTAAATCTAACTTATGGGTCAGAAGTTAATAAGACTCAAAATTTTATTTCTGAACTATAACATGTGCTTTAGGAAGAACAGTTGTTTTGTTTTTCCATAATGGAAAATCAACTTTGTATTAGTGATCTATCAGAGGTGACAAGGTGGGACAATGTACCTTTATAAGAATATCTAAATGCAAAAACCTGATTGCTCCTGTGACCCACTTTTTTCATCCATTTTAGAAGTTAAGGTACACAAGGAAATGAGAATTCAGAGACTATTACAATACACTGGACAAAACTCTGAAGGCCAAACTCACCTTACTGATGGCTAACTTCTAAAACAAAGCCTAGAGAATGACTCCAGATAGCCCCTTTTTAGAGAGACCATTATGCGTTAGCACACTTTAAATGTGCCTGGAGCAATCCTGACTTCAAAAGCATCACCAAGTAAGTTAGAGGTTAATTATAAACATTTGGCTTCTTTTTGGGGAAGACCTCCCAAATAAGTACTGTTGTACAACTGTACTACTATCCTTTGTTGGTTATGCTCCCCATGCTGATTCCTAACTATCTGTCTGCAGGTGTTGCTAAAAATATTGTACTCTGGTCTATGTGAACTTCAATGATGTGAAGTTGGGCTATATACTGTTGAAAAGAGTACAGAATAATCTAAAATACTTTATAGCCAGCTCCAAGACAAGTACAAATTGTAGAAAGCAGATTCATTCATTTATCAGACATAGATGAATTATCAGTAGGCAAGGCAACTACAAATTCTATCACATATTCAGGCCAACAGCAATATCTCCTTATATCTCAGCTTATTTTCTGCCAATGAGAAATATTATTCGCTTCTCTTAGCATAGCATCTATTAGTGGATTGGAGGTGATATTATTAACTTGTTGGTACCTTCAGAATGTGCCCAGTGAAAAGTCTAAAACAGTGTCAGTCTAAGACATAAGTCAATGTTAGGTAGACAGGTGGAATACTCCTTGGGAAAAGAAACAGACATCACAGGATAAATAATTCAAAACAGAACATGGGAAAGGGCAAAAGGAAGGCAAGACCACTCCAAGTGGCAAGTTGCCTGGTCTATTAGTGCTTTGACTCACCCCTATGACTTCCAGAGCACAGAGGCTTTGGAGAAGTCAAATTCGCAAAATCACTCCTAAAAAGACTCAGACTATTGCCATGTTTGCAGTCAGTTCTAGTTAGGAGCATAAAGGCCCTACTCAATTCACACAAGTACTATCATTCCTTAAGTTCAGGACAGCTTGGGCCAGTTTACCTGCATCCAGGACCTGTGTCGCATCAGGCTGTGGCTGACACCCTTTAGAGTCTGTGACTGTTGTACATGCAAAAGAATCAAAGTCCACTGTGAGGTCTTGCACATTTCTTTCATTGGCATTATCAAAGCTGTTTTTGCCATGCAGCTGTTTAAGGTGTTTCCTCAAAACTGGCTTATGTGCAAAAACCATGTCACAATAGTTACACTTATGGGGCTTATCTCCACTGTGAAGGTTAAGATGATCCTGTAAGGAACACTTCTGAGAAAAGGTTTTCCCACAGATTTTACATTGGAAAGGTTTAATGCCGGCATGCACACGCATGTGTCGATGAAGGTTGCCTTTCTGAGTAAAAGTCTTGCCGCAGAGTAGACACATAAAGAGTTTGTGCATTTTTAAATGGTTGGCGTAGTTCTCCAGGTGACGAAACACCCTGGTACACTTTGGGCATTGGTGATGCCACTGTAGGCCTTTGTCTACACCTCGAATATTAGGCCCAAAGACATCTTTTGAGGCCATGATGACGTTATCACTGCCTGTGTAAGACAGGGCATAATTGTGGAGGTGGTTTTGTTCTATTTCACTTACTCTGTTTTCCACAGTTGAATTTATCAGAGAGTGCTGGGGCTCTGATGAATGTAAAGCAGTGGGTTCAGAAGAAATAAACTGGTTCTGATCTTTTTTACTTCTAACCTCTGATACATCCCCAATAGATTCTACCTTAACAATCTGAATATCACTGTCCTCCATATCCATACTGTCTTCAGATGGATGGATACAAGGTGAGTCCTGCTTTGGGGAGCCTCTGGCATCTCCCTGATGTTCTTTTGACTGGGGAGAAGCACTCTGTGGTTCACATCCCTCTTTACTATCCATTGGTTGTTTTGGCTTTATAAACTTCCACAAGGCCTGTGTGCACCGTTCTACAATGTGGCTCATCTGAAGAAAACTCGCAGCCGTCAAGTAATTTACCAGTTCCATCTCAGGGAATTCCAGCACACCACTGTAACAGGATAAGAGCAATTGTCTCCCCACTTCGGAACTCTGTAATATGGAGATTTTCACCTCTCTGGAATCGTTCAGTAAAAATTGGTCTCTTAAGAAGGGGGAACCTGCAGCAAACACAATTTTATGCCCCTGTACCTCAATATCATCTATGAGAACTGTAACATCACAAAATTTATTCTCTTCTCTTAATTTGTTCATTTTTTGTAACATTGAATCTCCATAATTTTCAAACTTGAAGTGAAGGAGATCTGATCTTTCAGACATTTTGGCAGACCTAAAGAACAGAAATGTTAAAAAGGATGAATTTAAGAAAATACAAACAATTAAGAAAACCTGGATTTTCCTTCCAAAAACAAATTTGTGTTGTCATACCTGTTTATATGTATCTGAATAAAATTTTCCTTAAAAGAGGAAGCTAGTATAACTGCTTTCAAAGGCTGTTAAAAATTACCTTACCAACATCAAGTGTCAATTGCACCTAAGGAGTGGACTTGTATCCATGTAAACAGCTTGGTATTCATTCAACTTTTTAAGATGCTTAATACAAGAACAGTGCTTGAGTTATTCCAAGGGCATTTTTTTGCTTCTCAAATGATAATTCTATCAGGTTTCAAGAACTACCTAAAACATCCCAACAAGTAATAATGAAATGACTACTTTATTTTGCATGATACTGTGAACCTGCTTCTTCGAAGACAAAACACTCTTTTCCTTCGCTTTGTATTTTACTGCAGTGACACTGCTTGCCCCATTCTTGGGTAAACCCTCTTCTATTTAAACTGATGTGAATTTACTCATACAAGTATTTCTGCAATAAAATGAAAGTCACATGCCTAAAGGGACAACTTTTAGACAGTGTCAAAGGCACAGGTCTTTATCCTGTGCATTTTGGACAAACCTAAACTCTTAAGAAACATTTCTTGATATAGGAAGTAAATATTTGATATAGAAAAACCAGATGAGTCACTTGGTGGGAATCTGAGTAGGAGTAAGGTGGATCTAGTTAATCCTTACCAGATTCTATTCTTTCTTCCTTATCCCTATTTATTCATCATTACTCATCAACTGGACTACTAGAACTGATTCATAAATGTTCCTTGGTTCCAGCTTCTATTACCTCTAATCCAACTTCTACACCATCACACGTTATCTTTCAAAAACACAGATCTGATTATATCCAGCTCCTGCCTAAAATCCTTCTGTGACCTCCCATTGTCTCCTGGATGAAGACGAACCTCTTGAATATAAACTGATCAAGTAAATTTAAGAATAATTAAGGTAAACATTAGCATAAACCATTCAACCATGGAGAAGGTGTCTTTGCCAAAACTCTGTGTATTTGTCCCTTTATGAAACAATTCCTTTGGAGAAAGTCCCCATGTTCTGATTCCATACTCTTCAAATGATTTTCTGATAACTTGGCTTCCCATGTGTCACTCTAAAGGGAAGGATGAATTAGCCATGGCAACGTGATATTGTCAACACATTTATTATTTTTACAATGACAATCCACCAGTCTATATAGCAGTCTTCTGTGAGATCAGTAGGTATATCAGGTCTACCCCTGAGAAGTGGCTCTACAATCTCAGTGCATCAATAAATTCACCTTGAACTTTATGTATCCATCAACTCCATAGTTGAGAATCACGAGACAACCAGTTGTTCCTAGCAACATCTGGCCCCGAAGCCCAATCTTTATAATTTTATCTTCTAGAATACTGAATTACAAAGGCTCATAGAACACCAGCTCGTAAAGGGAGAATCTAGGTCTCACTCATATTGCTCAGTGCCTGGTTCATGACAGCACTCTACTGACTCCAAACCTTAGCAGTTATTTCTTTAGTCCATAACACTATTCCTAGCCAATTCTGACTCCTTTATTTCCTCTGAGGGCCCTTCCCTAACCCCTTAGATTAGAACAGTTGTCTCTACTGGACCTATAATTAAGTGCTTCTAACATAACACTCAGGATACCAATACTTGTTCCTTCCCCCCAAACTGCAAGCTACGTGGCATTAGAGAGAAGAATCTCCACCCTATTCAATGGAGCTAATCCTGGGAACCTGCATCTTCTAGGGCAAAACACTCTTTCCTTTGGCTTCAAATTCTACTTAATGCAGCCACATTACTGGCCAAACCCTCTTCTGTTCAAACTGGTGTGTATTCCCATCACCTGATATTGTACTAAACACACGGCAGGTGCTCAGTTTGCATTTGTTGAACCTATGCGATTCATTTGACAGTAGTAAGAAGCAAGAACTGCTGTTAGGAAGACCAATGCAGTGTCTGCATAAGCATTACAGGTCTGAGGCCATGAGAGCCTAGAAAGGAATGAAAATGAATAAGGAGCAAGGAAAAATAACAAAAAGATATTTCAAAAAACTTGGTAGCTGGAGATAGAAAATGAAAAAAAGTAACAGGATTTCAGCCGAATTAAAATGTCATTGAAAGAGAGGTGAGATTTAGGAGGGGGAACTGGTATGGCACAGGTATATTAAAATATATTTATACATAAATTATAAGCTTTCCCTTTGTATGGCACTCTGAGTGTACAGATAATGAAAAATCACAATGAAGATGAGAGGAGGGATGTAGAGAAGCAAATTCAGCATCATAGAAAAGGTGGTGAATATCAAATGAAAAGGAAAAATCTAGGAGACACAGGGACTCTATCAGTAAACAAAGTGGCACAACCGTATTATCTATCTGTGGTCAGTTTTGGCAATTACAGTAGCTTAATATATTTGATCTGGAAACAGTGACTGTCCCCATTTATAACTAGAAATTATATAAATGATTGCTGTTCAAGTGGCCAAACAAAAGGGGCATTCTTACTTAGAGGTTTAGCTTGTCCTAAAGTTACTGACAGGTCAGTATTTTCCTACTCGCACTGAAAAATGGGCATTAATTGCTTCCATCTATAACATGACAGTACTTGTAATCCTTTAGACAACTATCCTCAGGGACTGTTCCTTGAAGTTCCAAAGACAGGAGTTGGAGTACAATTTAATTTACTTCCTATTCATCAGTCTCAAGAAACTTACCAACAGAAGCAGTCAAACAGGTATCTCAGGAAAGTGCTTGATTTGTCTGCTGTAGTCCAAGAATATGAGGGAAAATTATTCTGTTTAAGAAGTTTTCCTTAATGTCTCAGTCCACTGTATTGTCTCCCTTTGATAAACTCTTATTTCCAGGCCACACAGTTTATCCTTTAATTGTTTCTTGTCACCAGTCTCTCTTTCCAACAGACTGTTAGTTACTTGAGAGCAAGGACCAACTGTTGTTTTTTACACAGCTCATTCAACAAAAACCATAATTAACTCTTAATGTTCCCTAGGAAATTATTATTGAGCTATGGTAGAGATGCACTATATTATCATGATACCCTCTTTTGAGTGCCCTGGGGAAAATGTCTTTCTAGGGTTTGTTTCCAAAAAATAGTTTTAACAACATAAAACCAAATTTTAAACAAAATTTTTAAAATGTCAAAATAAAAAGGAACACTTGTTTCATATGAACTGGTTTAATTTTATTTAAAAATAAGAAAAATGATAGCTAATCTTTACTGAATCCTTGCTGAGTACCAGGTATAGTGCTAAGTGCTTTACCCAAGTTGACCCATTTAATCCTCAAAATCTCTATGAAATAGGTATTATTATCATCTCCACTTTGCCTATGAGGAAACCGAAGCTTGGTGAACATAAATAACTTGCTCAATTTAAGAGAGGTGGAAAGTATTATATGTTAGAGGTAGAACTTGTGCCCAAGCTGCATGATGCCAAAATTCATGTATGAAACTAGGCTAGCTGAAGTTTTATGTTATGGCTGTTAACTGTGTAACTGTTCAGATCTCCCTGCTCATATCCATTCAGCTGTACACTTATGATTGATATACTTTTGTGTATTTAGTTATGCTTCAATAAAAGTTTTATGTTTAAGAACAAAAACTACAACTTAAAGCCAAATTTGTGTCAAGTCTAGAGGACTTTAATAGTAAAGCATTTATGTATTATCCTTGTCTTACCTTCCTTTCTCACTTATTTTAACTTTATATTATTTTTCTATCTTTTGTGTATTTATCTTTTATTTTTTAATATCTTTACTGGAGTATAATTGCTTTACAATGGTGTGTTAGTTTCTGCTTTATAACAAAGTGAATCAGCTATACATATACTGTGTATTTATCTTTGTAGAATGAAACTTAATGCCATTTACAAACAAAACTTAATAAAATTATGAATATATTTGATTTTCAGACTCCCCAACTATAGTTAATTTATAACAGCAATTATTGATAATTGTCATAAAAATCTCTCACATAATTCTAGATTATAGCAGACGTTCTAGTAACTTAAAGAAAGTAAAGATCTGATCAGGTAGAATAGAGACTCGGTCCCCACATTCTGTTGATTCTTTCCTCAGAATGATTTCCAAATTCTCCCTCTATGTTCTTATTACCATTGGCATGGCTCAGGTCCTTATCATCTGTTGTCTAGGTTACTGTGATTAAGTCTAAATACTGCTGAGTTTCTCTCAGAAAGTTTTAAATGACCCATTTCTCAAACATCAATGAAATAGGAATAGTCTCACTTAAGATCATTCTCTCTTTATTTATATTTACACATTTCTTCCATAATCATTTCCATAACAAATGTTCCAGCTGATTTGAAAATTTCCCTTTGTTCAAATAGGAGTAACTAGAAATGATCAGTGAATATTCTACGTTCAACAACGTTCACTGCCGTGCGATGGGCAGTGCAAAAATATCCATGTTTCTTATCTAAAATGCCTCTAATAATACTGATAAGGAAAACTTTTCTATTCTGTATAATAAACTCCAAAGCTGTATGTCAGTCTGTTTCCTCATCTACCTCATAAAAGTGCCTTTATCTTTCAACTTAGCACTCACAGCTACTTGGAAATCTTTCTTCGTCTTTCATTAACACCATATGCCATTTTTCAAAGAGGTTGCAATAAACTACAGCTTTTCTCTCTATAAAACTCAATCATTTTCTTCTTTTGGGTAACTTTCATGACACTGCATTCTCCAAGGTCTCACTCTTTTGTTTTACTGTAAGATTACAGAAATATACCCTTCTTGGAAAAAAATTTTTTTTTTTTTTAATAACAATTATCCTTATTTCTTTTAGATCTAGGGCTTTTTTTGAGGTACAACTGACACACAACATTATATTAGTTTCAGGGGTGCAACATAATGATTGGATGGTTGTAAGTATCGTGGAATGATCGCAGCAAGTCTAGTTAACATCTGTCATCATACACACTTATGGAATTTTTTTCCTTGTAAGGAGACCTTTTGTTTTTTGCGGTCCGCGGGCCTCTCACTGTTGTGGCCTCTCCCGTTGCAGAGCACAGGCTCTGGACGCACAGGCTCAGCGGCCATGGCTCACGGGCCCAGCTGCTCCGCGGCATGTGGGATCCTCCCGGACCGGGGCATGAACCCGTGTCCCCTGCATCAGCAGGCAGACTCCCAACGACTGCGCCACCAGGGAAGCCCCGGAAAAATTTTTTAATATAGGTAAAGTACAAGCTCCCTTTCTCAGCCTCCTTCCACTCAGTTCTCAGTTGGTTCTAAGTTTCTTCCTTAATGACTCTCCCTCCCCTCCTTTTTTTTTTTTTTTTTGCGGTACGCGGCCCTCTCACTGTTGTGGCCTCTCCCGTTGCGGAGCACAGGCTCCGGACGCACAGGCTCAGCGGCCATGGCTCACGGGCGGGGCACGAACCCGTGTCCCCTGCATTAGCAGGCGGACTCAACCACTGCGCCACCAGGGAAGCCCTCCCTCCCCTCCATTTTTAAAACAACACCTATATCACAACACTTCTAGCCACAGAAAATAAAAAATAAAATTAGGTTTCTTATTTATAAACTATATATATATTGTTTTGCAACTTTCTTTTTTCATTTATTGCTTTTGAGGGTTATTTATGTTGAATAAACAGACCTAGTTCATTCTTCTTAAACTGTTGTACAGAAGTGGGCAAGTGACTTAACTACTGGCCTCAGTTTTCCACCATTCTTTTGCTGATCTGTTCCTCAAGGGTTCACTAAATTGTGTAAAGGTAAGTATATTCTTCAAAGCTTAGTCCTTGACTTTTTGCTGTTTTCTTGATGCTTACTTCCTCAGAAAGCCTGTCTTGGTTTCTCAATGTTTTATTACCTTCTCTGTTTAAAAAATTCCTAACTCTCCATCCTCATGGCTAATCTTAACCAAACTTAACCTCAATTCAAGCCAATCAAAAATACCTGCCCTAGGCTACTACTCTATCACTTGAAATGCATGATATCTAAACTCTTACACTGGCTAAAACTCAATAAGTCAAAAATAAAAGCTTATGGAGAATGGCTCTGAGAACAGTAGGCGTGGAAGCAAGAAAACCTGTTAGTATGCTATTACTTTAACAGATCAAGATAGAAATAATGAGGGGCTGAATAATATGGATACTGAGCGGAAATAATATGGATGGAGAGAGGAAACAGATTCTAGAAGATATTTCAAACAAAGAACTGATGGACTTGATGACCAAGGTGGGAAACAAGAGATGAAAGGTCAAGCTGACTCCAAGATATTTGGTTTGAGAAACTGGGTATCTTTGACAGAGTGTCATTCAATAAGCTAGGGAATATTGGAAGGGATAACCACGGGTCAGGTGTTAAAATGTTTAACCAGAGGAGCCTGCATGACATTAAGGAGAAGATCCATTAGCTAGCTGGATACAGCTCTGAAGCTGAAGAGGAGACCTGATTATAGATAATAATAGATGAAAGCATGACATAAACTGACCTAACTGTGAATGAAACTGACCTAAAATGGCACAGACTGGAAGAGAATCTAAGACAGAAGAAAAGAAATAAAAAACAAATACATAACACAAACATAAATCCATTACTTACCTTCTTCTCAATCTGGATCTCCTTCCAAGCCTCTCCATTTTTTTATTAATTGAGTCTATCTTTGCTTAAATTTTTCCCATTCTTTTGACTCCCATATTCAATCACTGCTTAGTGCAGTGGGTAAAACCACATTTCCTAGAATCAAAACCCTGCTCCACCACTTACTAGCTGTGTGACCTTGGGCAAGTTATTTAACCACTTCTGTTTTTCAGTTTTCCCACCTGTCAAAGAATATTACTTCATAGGGTTGTTATGGGAAATTAAATTAATTTTAAAGTAAATTCATTCTTAAAATTAAGTTAATTTTTAAAAGAACTTAGAATAGTGCCTGGAATTGTGCTCTATAAGCAAATGCTAGGTAAGTAAGTCAATAAAGCCTGTCAATTTTCTTTGTGAAATCCTTCATATGTGGCCTTTTTTTCATTCTCATTTGACACCAAACCACTTGAGGTCTGCATTATTTCATATATTATCACCTCATTACTCTATTAAAATCGTTTTGTAAAAGGTCACTCATGATCTCTTGATAAAGAAATGCCATCTTTTTTCCCCTCATTCTCCAAATGCTCTGCATCAACTGTCCCAGTGGACCCTTCTCAGTATTCTCTTGACTTCTGAGTCTTCTTGGTTGCTAGAACCCTTATATTTATCATCTGCTTCTTATATTTTATCATCTACTTCTGTTTCTGCTACTACACCAACTACTATTAGTTCTAAGTCTTCTTTCTGCTTTGTAAATGCAACCATTCCCCCAAAATATTCCTTTTTTTCTCAATAACCCCTTCCTGATGTCAGCTATTCCCATGGCTTCCACCTCTATGCTCTATGATAATTCAAACTTTTACCTCTAGCCACAGCATTTAGGTTGAGCTGCAGATTTGCATTTCCAACTCTATACTGGACAGCGCCATGTGGCTATCTCACTAGGCCTTCAAGTCAACATATCCAAAAATTGAATTTGTCATCTACGCTAGGCTTATGGTTTCATTGCTGATAATGGCATTAACATTCTTCAAATACCACAGGCCTAAAACCTAAGACTCAGCTTTGATACTTCTTTCACCCTCAACATCCAATTTATTATGGAGTCTTCACAGCATTCACTACAGCATTACCTGCCTTCTTTCCAATAATAGTGTCATAACTCCATTTCAGGATTTCATTACTTCTTACTAGACTGATCCCACTACTCCTTCAAAAGAATCTCCAATGAGAGCATCTAGACTTTAGCTAAAGAGTCCAGAATCAGTTTATAGAAATTCCTATCCTATAGGCTGACCTCCAGAACAAGATGGTTTTCTACAGTGCAAATCCAACTATACCAGTCTCCTGCTCAAAATTCTTCAAAATTACCCACCTCCTTTAGGATTAAACCTTCACTATCTGGACCTCGGTCTACTTTCCCAGCCTCATATCTCATCCTTTGCACAAGAGCCCCGCGCCCCCCTCCTCCTCTTCCCACACAAGTTATGCTCAGTCATCCCTTCACAGCATTGCAACTGTTCCTCCTGTAGGAAAAGCCCTTCTCCACCTTATCCTCTCCAACAAATAAAATTGAGAAGTCACTTTCTTTCTTCAGCCTCCCCAGCAACTGCCCCTTGAACAGTTTATACATATATGACTGATTCATACATCGCAGGGGCATTCATTTGTTTTTATCTGGCTCCCAAACTTGACCCTGAAACTTGGAACAATATCTTACGAATTCCCAGTGCCTGACATAGCGCCAGAAATATAAAGGTGCTGTTGCCAGTGGCAAAAGACTAACCTAGCTTAGCACTCATAATGATTCTCGCGGGCTGGCCCTGAGGCCTTGCCATGGCCCAGATCTGGCACTTCCTATAAGATGCCAGAGTCGGGCGTTCAAGCAAACTGCGGGGCCCTCGGCTAGGGTCCCAGGAGGAGGTCCCTGGGGGCATCCTTAGGCTCCCCACTCCAGACGCTGGGAAGGGAAAGGGGCGGGGCACAGCATGGGCCGGGCCTAGGGCTCCATAAGTCACCCCGGACCTAGGCCAGCCCCTCGGTCCCCATCCCAGGGCAGGTCCCGGCCAATCCAGGGCCCCAAGGGGGCTCCATTTTGAGAGACCTCGTACCCCTACCCGGCGCTCCGGCCGCCTCCGCACTTACAGACCCAGGGGAAGGCCACCGTCAGGATCCGGCACCGCCAGGAGCTCCGGCCCCTCGGGGCTCCGGGAAGGGGGAGGGGCGGGGAACCCGAGCCAAAGGGGGACCCAACGGAACCGGAAGGGCAGCCCTCGCCGGACAAAGACAACTTCCAGGTCCTACGGTCCTCTCCGCCAATCGGAAGGCTGGGAGGGCGGCGGGCTTGGAGAGAGACTTTCGGCGCTGTGGGCGGGGTGCAAAGCGCGTGCCCCAGGATCCTGCGAGCGTCTCCGCCCGTGAGTCGAGGTGTGGGTGCCGCGGCTCCTTTGCGTTTGGGGCTCAGGCCCCGCGCGCTTCGCTCCTTCTCAGCCGCTCCTCTCTAGCTGCGCCTCGGCTGTCTGCTGCCTGCGTGGGCCTGAAGGGCGCCTCCGCACTTAAAGTGTTGGTAAGCCCTTCCCGCCTAGGAATGTGGACTCGCCGCGTAGGGCCCAGGGAGTGGAGGGAAGGAAGTTTACCTCCCTCGCTTTTTGGATGTAGGTGTTTCCCAGGGATCTGCATTCTTCGTAACCTACAACGTGCTGACTATTCACACATCTCTTTCGCCAGACCAGACAGCTCTCTTGAGCTCCAGGGTCAGCTGCCTAGAAGACATCTCCAACTGGTTGTCCAGTGTTAATGTACCTTTGAACTCAAGTACATCCGCAGACCTGCTTCTTATCTCCTGTAGTCCTTGTGTTGGTGAACGGCATCATACACGCAGTCCTGCCCACCAGTGAACTTCAGTACCATTCTAGAGCCCTTTTCCATCTTGCCAGTCCAATGGCTCTCTGGCTTCTCCTTTTTACGGGGGTGGAGAGGGAGGATATTGTGGTAAAACATGAATAGTATTTATCATTTTAATCATTTGTAAGTATGAAGTTCCATGGCATTAAGTACATTCACAATATTGTAACCATCACCGCTGCTATAGCCAACTTCATTCTTTTGCATGTCGTTATCGTTTTTCCAGCACCGTTTTTGAAAAGTCTGTCCTTTCCCCATTGAATGGACTTGTCACCTTTGTTGAAAATCAACTGACCATATATGTGAGAATTTATTGCTGGGCTGTCTATTCTATTACATGTGACTGAAGCTCTTACACTAGTACCATATTCTTTTAATTACTGTAGCTTTGTAGTAAGTTTGTAAGTGAGGAAGTATGAGGCCTTCAACTTTATTCTTTTTTCCAGATTGTTTTGGCTATGCCAGGCCCCTTGAAATTCCATATGAATTTGAGGATCAGCTTTTACATTTTTGAGAAAAAGGCTGTTGTAATTTTGATAGAGATTGTGTTGAATCTGTAGATCACTTTGGGTAATATTGCCATCTTAATTTTAAGTCTTTCTGTCTAAACATGAAATGTCTTTCCATGTACTTAGGTCTTCATTAATTTCTTTCAGCAGTGTTTTCTAGTTTTCAGGGTATTTAATTCTTTTTGATAATATTATAAATGAAATTGCTTTCTTAATTTTCTTTTCACATTGTTGCTAGTGTGTAGAAACACAACTGAGTTTTGGTGTTGGTCTTGTACCCAGCAACGCTTCTGAATTTGTTTTTTGGCTCTAACTGAATTTGTTTTTTGGCTCTACAAGTTTCTTGTGGATTCTTTGGGTTTTTTAATATATATGTTTATGTTGCCTGTGAATATAGTTTTACCTCTTCGTTTACAATTTGGATGCCTTTTATTTCTTGTCTAATAGTTCTGGCTAGAACTTCCACTACAATGTTGAATAGCAGCAGTGAAAGTAGGCATCCTTGACTTGTTCATGAGTTGTTCTTAGAGGCGTAGGTAAGCTACTGATTTAGATGTGGGTTTTTCAGATACTTTTATCATGTTGAGGAATTTTCCCTCTGTAACTACTTTTCTGAAAGATCTTATCATGAAAAGGCATTGTATTCTGCCAGATGACTTTTCAGCATCAATTGAGATGATCATGAGGTTTTTTTCCTTAGTTCTTATTAATGAGATATATTACATTGGTTGAGCTTATGGTAAACCACTCTTGCATTCTTGGGATAAATCCCACTTGGTCATGGGGAATAATCCTGGTAGTATGCTATTGGATTTGATTTCCTTTTATGTTGTTGAGGATTTTTGCACCTATATGCATAAGAGACATTGGTATATAATTTTCTTGTGTTGTGTTTATTTAGCTTTGGTGTCAGGATAATGAAGGCCTCATGAGATTAGAAAGCATTCCCTCTTCTTCAGTTTTTTGGAAGAGTTTGAGAAAGATTGATATTAATTCTTAATTAAATAATTAAATTAAATATTTGGTACAATTCACTGGTGAAGCCATCTGGTGCAAGACTGTTCTTTTTTGGGAGGTTTTTGATTACACACTCAATCTCTTGTTATAAGTATATTGAGATTTTCTAATTTTTCTGGAATCCATTTATAATAAATAATTTGTGTGTTTCAAGGAATTTGCCCATTGTTTTCTAGGTTATTTTTGTTGATCTTTTCAAAGAAACAACTTTTGGTTTCATTGATTTTTTTTTTTTTCTCTCTCTTTCTTTTTTTTTTTTTGGTTTATTTCCATTACGTTTTATTTCCTTCTGCTAGTTTTGGGTTTAGTTTGTTCTTTTTCATATTTCATAAAGTATAAAGTTAGGGTGTTTTGAGATTTTTTCTTGTTTTTTTTTTTTTGTGTGTGTGGTACACGGGCCTCTCACTGCTGTGGCCTCTCCCATTGCAGAGCACAGGCTCCGGATGCGCAGGCTCAGCGGCCATGGCTCACAGGCCCAGCTGCTTCGCGGCATGTGGGATCCTCCCGATCCGGGGCACGAACCCGTGTCCCCTGCATCGGCAGGCGGATTCTCAACCGCTGCGCCCCCAGGGAAGCCTGAGATTTTTCTTGTTTTTTAATGTAGCCATTTACAACTATAAATTTCTCTAATTACTGTTTGCATTGTATCCTGTAAGTTTTGTATGTTTTTATCATTTTTACTCATTTTCAAGTACATTCTAATTTCCCTTTTGAGGTCTTCTTTGACCCATTTGTTCTTTAAGAATGTGTTTCTAATTTCCACATATTTTGAATTTTCCAGTTTTCCTTCTGTTACTGATTTCTAACTTCATCCCATTGTGGCTGGAGAAGATACGTTGTATAATACCTGTCTTTTAAAATCTATTGACACTTGTTTTATGGCCTAATGTATGGCCTGTCCTGGAGAATGTCCCATGTGAACTTGAAAAGAATGTGTATTCTGCTGTTGTTCAGTGGAATGTTCTGTACACTTCTGTTAGGTTCAGTTGGTTTATTGTGATGTTCAAGTCCTCTAATGCCTAACTTATCTTTATCTGGTTGTTCTATTCATTATTGAATGTGGGCTGTTGAAGTTTCTAATTATTGTAGAATTGTTTATTCCTCCCTTTAATTCTGGTCATTTTTGCTTCATATATTTTGAAAGTCTCTTCTAGTTATGTAAATGTTTATAATTTTTATATAATCTTGCTCTTTTGAATCTTTTATTAATATATAATGACCTTCTTTGTCTCTTGTAACCTTTTTTTTTTTTTTTTTTTTTCTTGCGTTATGCGGGCCTCTCACTGTTGTGGCCTCTCCCATTTGCGGAGCACAGGCTCCGGACGCGCAGGCTCAGCGGCCATGGCTCACGGGCCCAGCCGCATCGCGGCATGTGGGATCTTCCCGAAACGGGGCACGAACCCGCGTCTCCTGCATCGGCAGGCGGACTCTCAAGCACTGCGCCACCAGGGAAGCCCTCTTGTAACCTTTTTAAAGTCATTTTGTATGACCTTAGTATAACCTTCCCAGCTCCCTTTTGGTTAGTACTCGCATGGAATATCTTCTCTTTTCTTTTTTTTCCACTTTTAACTTGTTAATATCTTTGGCTCTAAAGTGAGTATTTTCTAGACTGCATATAGATGGATCATGTTTTTGTTTTTGTTTTATCCATTCTGCCCATCTCTGTCTTTTGATTGGAGAGTTTATGCCATTTACATTTAAAGTAACTACAGATGAGAAGGGACTTATTTCTGACATTTTGCTATTTGTCTTCTATAGGCCTTATAGCTTTTGTGTCTTTCATTTCTTCCATTACTGCCTTTTTCTGTGTTTGATTTTTTGTAGTGAAAAGTTTTGATTTATCTCTGATTTCCTTCTTTGTATATTCTATGGACATTTCCTTTGTGGTTGCTATAGGAATTACATTTAACAGCCCAAATTTATAACAATATAATTAAATTGATACCAACTTTAGTAGCATACAAAAACTCTCCTATACAGCTCTGTCTCCTCTTTCTGTTCTTGATGCTACAGATTACATCTTTATACATTGTGTGTGTAATAAATTAGACTAATATTTTTATGCATTTGTCTTTTAAATCATGTAGAAAATAAAAATGGAGTTAAACAATAATTACAATTATAATTGCCCATATATTTATCTTTACCGGAGATCTTTATTTCTTCATATGGCTTTAAATATTGTTGAGCATCCGTTCATTTCAATGTGAAGGATTCCCATCAGCATTTCCTGAAGGGTGGTTTTAGTGGTAATGAACTCCCTTAGCTTTTTTTAAAATCAGAGAATGTCTTAATTTCTCCCTCATTTTTGAAGGACAATTTTGCTAGATACAGATCTGTCAACAGTACTTTTATTTCATTGCTTTGAATATTATCAACCCACTGTCTTCCAGCCTCTAAGATTTAAGATGAGAAATTGTCTGATAATCTTATTGAAGATCCCTTATATGTGATGAGTATTCTCTCTTGTTGCTTTTAGGATTCTCTCTTTTCTTTGGCTTTCTACAGTTAGATTATTATCCTTTCTCCCCTTTCTCTCTCTCTTTTCCTCTTGGGGTGCTTACAGTGGTATGTTGTTTCTCTTGACAGTGTCCTACAGATCCTTTAGGCTCTGTTCACTTTCACATTTCTTCTTTTTTTTTCTGTTCCTCAGACGGAGTAGGAAGAACATGGAACCCATCTCTCTACCTAAACAACAATCGTACTGGCAGAAACTGAAGTAACTATTTTGGAACTCTGGAGTCTATTTGAATGCTTGCATGTTCCAGGGGAAAATTTGGTTGGTCAACTGAGGTTAATTTCAGTCAATGTGAGCCTTTAGTGTGATAGCACCTACTCATTCCTACTTTTCAACCCTGTGGAGGCAGTCATGTTTATATTCCTGGTATGGCTTGCTGGAGCCAGGGTGGGAAATAAGAACCTTGTTCTCCAAATACAAGAGTTCTGTATTTTATTTTTATTGAAGTATAGTTGATTTATAATGTTGTGTTAGTTTCAGGTGTACAGTAAAGTGATTCAATTTTTATATATGTATATATTTTTTTCTTTTTCATTATGGTTTATTACAGGATATTTTTTTTTTTTTTTTTTTTTCTTGCGTTATGCGGGCCTCTCACTGTTGTGGCCTCTCCCATTTGCGGAGCACAGGCTCCGGACGCGCAGGCTCAGCGGCCATGGCTCACGGGCCCAGCCGCTCCGCGGCATGTGGGATCTTCCCGAAACGGGGCACGAACCCGCGTCTCCTGCATCGGCAGGCGGACTCTCAAGCACTGCGCCACCAGGGAAGCCCTATTACAGGATATTGAACATAGTTCCCTGTGCTATACAGTAGGACCTTGTTGTTTATCTATTTTATATGTAGTAGTTTCTATCTGTTAATCCCAAACTCCTAATTTATCCCTCCCCCACCCTTTTGCCCCTTTGATAACCATAAGTTTTTTCTATGTCTGTGAGTCTGTTTCATAAATAAGTTCATTTGTGTCATACTTGAGATTCCACATATAAGTGATATCATATGGCATTTAGACAAAGACTTTAAAACTGTCTTAAAGTTGCTCATTGAGCTAAAATGAAACATGGATGAAGTCTGGAAAATGTACAAAAAAATGGGAATATCATTAAAGAAATAGAAATTATAAAAAGGAAGTTAAGTGAAATTCTGGAGTTGAAAATATAATAATAGAAAAAAATTCACTTAGGGGGTTCAAAATCAGATTTGAGCAGGCAGAAGAAAGAATCAACAAACTTGAAGATATTTCTTTCAAACCCAGTTCCTTTTTTCCCACCCTTTCTTTTGCCCTAGTTCAGGCCTTTCTGAACTTAGGCAGCCTCCAAAGTGTTCTATTTACTCCCTGTTTTCTCTTTTCTACTCCTACCAGAATGAAATTTTTAAAAAACTCAAATCTGATATTGGCACTATCCTTAGAAACCTCTAAGGGCTCCCTGTATTTATAGATTGAACTTCATTTTCCTTATTTAAGCATTCAAGGACCTTCCCATTCTGCCTCCAGCTTACCACATCAATCCATTGAGCTTGAGATATACATTCCAGTTTCCAGGATATACAAGGTCTAAGGGAACAAATTCAGTGACTTCTTGAGGAAGCAACCATTCAGATCCAGAAGGTGGAAATTTTGCACTTCAACTGGACAGATTTCTTCAATAGGCCAGTGTCTTTCCATTTTTTTTCTTAAGTGCTAGATTAAAAAATACTTAAGGGACATCACAACCAGATACAACATGTGGGCCTGGATTGGATGTGGATTTGGGAAAACTAGCTGTAAAAAAATATATTTTGGGCAACAGAATTTGATTATAGTTAGGTATTAGATGAGAGGAAAATTTACTGAAATGATATTACTGATTTGGAAAAGCCAGCTGTAGAAATATTTTTAGGGTGTTAGAAAATTTGAATGCGATCTAGGAATTAGATGAGAGGAAAATTTAGCGAAATGGTAAGGTAGATATTGTTAATTGAATAAAGCAGATTGCTTAACTATGTGATCTCATTTTGTAAAACTATATACACACAAAGAAGGCTATATATTAAAGTATTAATATTTGTATTGGGACTGTGATGTTTTTGTTTTTTATTTTAGGTTGTCCCTATTTTATATTTTTCTCCAGGGCATACTGTAGTGATTCTGTAATAAAATTTTATTTAAAAAATATATGTTAAGATTTATGTATATATTGGGGTAATACATATGAATCAAGAAATACATGAATGTATGGTCACCAAACTATTAAAAGTGGTTTTGTCAAGAGTGCCAGGATTTCAGGGGATTTTAATTTCTTCCTAATGTTTTATCTGTTGTTTAAATACTTTAAAATGGGTGTGCACTTTTGTTACATAACTATGAGGAGAAAAGGAAGAAAGCTATTTTCCTGCGGGAGTGCAGCCAAGTCTATTATAATAGACAAGTCACAAAGAGGACTGCAACAGAGCACAGCTTTTTTTTTGCTTTTTCTCTGGTGGATGTAGATGCAATATCCACAGGAAAACTTTGCGAATGACTCATTTACCAGGAAAAGAGCATATGCTATTTGAATAAAGAAAGAATGAGCGAGAGGCTGTAGAAAGATTTCATAAATTGTCAAGACTTAATTAGCACCTTTAATATTATTTTTGTTTCCAACTACATTGTAAATTCATTCAGGGCAGGGACTTTAAAATTCATTCTATTGCCGTTGCTCTGTATATCACTTTCGAATAATTTTTAAATAAAATCCCAGCCCCATCTTTGGGTAGCAGTATGAAACCACCTTGTTCATTTCTGATCTATTCTGTGTGTCTCAGATACCTCGAGGTAGCTGTGTTGTAGCCAGTCGCCCTTGACTTCAAAGTCAGAAGTTTTGACTTCTGGACTGAATTCTGTTGCTTAGGCTGGACTCCCTTACAAAATGAGAAAAAAAACCATATCATTCTCAATGCTTTCTCAAGGTTTATGGTAAAGCCAAGTGACATACCTGTAAAAGAACCTATCTATCACAATCCCTGGCACTTTTTGCGCCCTCAATAAAGGGCAGGTGAGTTGGGTTACATCATTAAGGGCTGCTTTAGAAACAGCATTTGAACGTTAAAGGTGAGCAAGGGATTCTGTGCTCTAGCACCAGTGTCTTTAGGGTTGTACCCCTCTCAGGCGCAACAGGTACTACCCAGACTGCCACCCCCGCCAATCCTGCTTCCAGTCCCTGATGCAGGCACAGAGCCGCTATCGGCCGAAGCGCGGACACAGCACGGCGTTGAGTCCTGCTTCTAGAGTGCAGACTCCACGCAGACGCAGACTCCGGAGGCGGGTAAAAGCCCAGGTGGGGCTTCGAGGAAAGGAAGTACGCCCCCGCCGCCTGTTGTTGGGCCAATGGGGCCGCTCGGCTTTGCCGTGGGCCTATGAGACAGGGCGGTAGGCGGGGCGAAGGGCGGAAGGAGCCTCTCTCACGTGAGTACGGGGCGGGGAGGGCGGGGGCAGGGCGGCTGGGGAGGCCCTGGCGGCGGAGCCTCCGGGACGGCGAACGGCGGG
>NW_006796211.1:1120849-1127749 GCF_000442215.2 Lipotes vexillifer
GCCGCTGAGGAGACGGCGGGTCGGGTAGGGCCGTGTTCCCCCCCCCCCTCCTCCCACCCTTCCATCCACCAAGCCCGGGGGGATCCTCCGACGGCCCCTGCGGGAGGCCAAGCCGTATTTTCATCCCGCGGAGCGGGGCAGGCGTGACTGCGCTCAGCTCCCTCGACTAGCCGGGTTGTGAGGGGAGCAGTGATTGGGGGGGGGGAGGGGGAGTCGCGGCCGTGGGGGGAGGACGCATGCGCAAGCGGGAACGCTCCGGCAGCCCCTGCCCAAACCGGTTCCCCCTGTCTGGGTGGGTGTGAGTCTTCCCAGTCCTTCACTTGCGGCCGTCCCTCTCGCCCCCCAGCAAAGCCGGTTTGTCTCTTGACTTACACGTCTGGGGACGCTCCCTCCGCCTCAGTTTCTCCCCATTGCCCGCTGGGCCTGTACCTGTGACTTATGCTGGCTTCGGCCTCAGGCTAGCTTCCTGCGCTGCGCCTAATTTGAAAGGCTTGCTTTATGCTAGTGTCGGTCTGCCATCTCGTGTTGACGTTTCTGTCTCATTTTCCCCGCCTGCAATCGAAGTGTCCCCGGTATTCCCCTCTCCCCAGATACTTTAAGTATCTGCCCCCGATACCTCATTGCTGTATCTTGATTACCAGCAACCTTCAGGGCTTTAGGTGTTCAACAAAGCCCGAGGATAACCCCAGACTTCCAGGAGTTCTCTGTCTATTACCTGTAGTACTTTGGTGTTCCTTCTCTTCTAACATTCGGATTGTAATCATATGCTCCTGCTTTAAAGACATCTGCATACTTTATCTTGGAATAAAAGTCCTGGCAGACCGTGTTAAGTGATAAGTGATCATGCTGCTGGTGCTCACGCTACAAGTGCTCCGTTAGTTTAAATCTTGTTCCAGCTTGAATTGGAGATCTTTTGGCTTTTTTGTTTGTCAGTGGAAAAAGAAAACTGCCAGAGACGGGTTTCACAATTCATTTGATATGTTCATTCAGGTAAATACCTGTATTCACGTACATGTGACTGGAGTAGTAAGTTGCGAGTGTGTCTGTTTCCAGCTGCGTTGTTTATTTAGGAAGAGAAAAAAACCAAAGAGTAAATTGAACTGAGTTTCCACATAAAACTGATGTTTGGAAAGTTGAAAAAAAGCTTAGGTGCCAAGGGAGTGCACAATTTTTTTTTTTTTTTTAACGAAGGACCTGCTGGCCTTAATTCTAGCGTGTATAAGGTGCTATTTTAATATATACTTAAGGCTTTTGTTCGAATTTACTTGTAAAAACAAAATGAATAAGGGGCAGAGTTCTTTATAATCTTCCTTTATAGACTTCCGTTTCCATTAATGAAATTTGAATCCATGATTGATTTGTATTTATTGGTAACATTTAAGATTAACATATAGTTTTATCAACTCAACTTTGTAATTAAAATTGAGCTATTGCTATGTTGTGGTACACTTTTCATTTCAGTTTTATAACTCATTTTACAGTTAACAGTTCATCGGTATTAAGGTATATATTTGGGTAGTTAACCTACCAGCTGTATACATTTTGGCATTCTTTGGCATAGTGGGGGTTTTTTTGTTTTTTTATTTTTTAAAAAATTTTTATTGAGGTATAGTTGATTTTGGCATAGTGTTTTATTAGCAGTTTACAGGTGCTTAACCTGGATAAAATGGTAGTCTAGTGGGACTCTGTAAAAGTGAAGGCACCTGTTTCCTATCTTTTCTACTGCATATTGGAAGAAGTGTATTCACATTATGTACATGAGGGGACATGGTTTTCCGTAAACGTATCTCAACTTTACAGCCTACATTCTTTTTTTTTAAATAAATTTATTTTTATTTAATTTTGGTTGCGTTGGGTCTTCGTTGCTGCGTGCGGGCTTTCTCTAGTCGCAGTGTGTAGGCTTCTCATTGCGGTGGCTTCTCGTTGTGGAGAACGGGCTTCAGTAGTTGTGGCACATGGGCTCAGTAGTTGTGGCTCGCAGGCTCTAGGGCGCAGGCTCAGTAGTTGTGGTGCACGGGCTTAGTTGCTCCTCGGCATGTGGGATCTGCCTGGACCAGGGCATTAACATGTGTTCCCTGCATTGGCAGGTCGATTCTTAACCACTGTGCCACCAGAGAAGTCCCATAGCCTAGATTCTTTAAAGAAGTCATTTTCTACTACTGAGTATATTTCCAGCTAAACTTTACAGCCCAGATTCTTTTAAAGGAGTCATTATCTTTTGTTGAGCATGTTTCCAGCTTAAGTGAAGCCTACTTTGAAGGTGTCACCATTTCACAGTGATTATTTTAACAAGTGACCTTTGAGTACAGGCTTCAGAAAATAGTTTATGTCAGTTCTACTGTTGAGTGTCTTTATAGATACTGATGTGCTGAGGTTCTAGCACATGCTGCCCAAGTGTTATCTTTGTAGTTGTCAATATAATCAGATATCACAGTTTTCAAGCATGTGAAATGAATGTATATAAAACTGTTAAATAATCTTTCTTGGAGATAGAACTCCAAGGTTAAAAAAGTGCTAATTTAACCAGTGTACATAAAGCAGAATTTGGCATGACATTTGGGTGCTTTGTGTGTAACTGCCTTGTTTTATTGATTTTCCGTGGTTAGATTCTAAAGAAAGAAAATCCAAGGCCAAGGATTTGGCTGTCCATGGGTATACATGATAAAACATACTAATTTAACAGCTGTTTCTTTTGGCATAAAATGGTTGCCTGGTCTCCCCCGACCCTCTCCAGTTTTGTGTTGACCCTGAGATCCTTATTCTTTAGAAGAATTATGTAAGTCAAAGCAATACTGGATAGACACTTAAACTTATAACAACTTTTGTTGGCCCCTAACTGCCTTGTTTCTGTTCATGTGCAAAGTCTGACCAAATATGGCAGTTTGCAAGTCATGAACACTCTAGTTTATAGAATTTAGCCTGGAAGTTTACCTCTTGCCAAAGCAACTATAGTCCTCTGAGGTAATCACCAGAACTTTTTGAAGGCTGTTCTTTCTATCTAGTAGAGTTCTATAAGGCCTAACTTTTCCTCCAAATCCCTTTTTTCCGAGGATCATAAAATAGTAAAAATAAAGCCCTAAATTTGTTCGTAAGTTCATGCTTGACATTAAATAGTATATATTACCTTGGCTGTAAAACATGAGAAGTATATCTTCTTAATTTTGTGGCCGTGCTGCCAGATTTGGAGGTTTGCACCTCTTAGAAGTTAATGCGTGGTGGTTACTTATCTCCAGTTAAGGTTGCATCAGCTTTTGTGTAATAAATCACTACTCCTGGGCATTTTTAATCTTTGTGGCAATAAATTTTTCTCCATAATAAAATATGGCATCTCTCTCTCTCTTTTTTTTTAATGTTTATTTATTTGATTGTGCCGGGTCTTAGTTGCAACATGTGGAATCTTTTAGTTGAGGCATGCAGGATCTAATTCCCTGATCAGGGATCGAACCCGGGCCCCCTGCATTGGGAGAGTGGAGTCTTAGCCATTGGACCACCAGGGAAGTCCCAAATATGGCATCTTCTTAAGGTACATTAGCAAATTAGTTTCTTTGGTAATGTTAACAAAATGTTATTAACTCTCAAAGCTTAACAATAATTTGACTATTTTAAAAATTTCTTTTCCCCATTTTTCCTTATTTATAGTTTGGTAATTATAACTAGGAATCTGTGGTTATTATCTTGTTTTCCAGCTTCTGAGGGTGCCCTTTGTGTCAGGAAAAGGAATTGATATGCAGAATCTTTCTTTGGGAACGTATTTTAAATATCATTACGGGTATTAAGAGACAGCATTCAAGGCTAAATTGGATTAAATGTTAGGCGGTTGTATAATACTACTGTGAAGAGACATGAGTTAATCATTTTAATGCTTTTACCATAGGGTAATAAACTCATGCTTTTTTTAAAAAATTATTTGTTTTATTTATTTATTTTTGGCTGCATTGGGTCTTCGTTGCTGCACGTGGTCTTTCTCTAGTTGCGGCAGGTGGGGGCTACTCTTCGTTGCGGTGCACGGGCTTCTCTTTGCGGTGGCTTCTATTGCTGTGAAGCACGGGCTCTAGGCGGGCAGGCTTCAGTAGTTGTGGCTCGTGGGCTCTAGAGCACAGGCTCAGTAGTTATGGCACATGGGCTTAGTTGCTTCACGGCATGTGGGATCTTCCCAGACCAGGGCTTGAACCCGTGTCCCCTGCGTTGGCCGGCAGATTATTAACCACTATGCCACCGCGGAAGTCCTCTCATGCCGTTTAAATATGCTGATAAATGGATTCTGGCAAGGTGAGAGTAGAAACATGTCATGTAAATCTTTTTTGCTGTGGTACATGATTTCCTATGAGTAGACCTCTGATATACCTGCAAAAGAGAAATGGTTATATCTTTATTGTAGTTACCTGTTGAGTTCTCTGTGAATTGAAGAAAAATCTGATTTCTATCTAACCTCCAAAGTTAATTCTTAGATAAAAAATTGTTCCCTAGCAGAAACATCTTTTTTTTTTAATCTTTTATTTTTTTGCTTTTGGGTTGTGAGAAAAGAACTTTTTAGATAGGTTTAAAAAACGTCTGTGGGGCTTCCCTGGTGGCGCAGTGGTTGAGAGTCCGCCTGCCGATGCAGGGGACACGGGTTCGTGCCCCGGTCTGGAAAGATCCCCCATGTCGCGGAGCGGCTGGGCCCTTGAGCCATGGCCGCTAAGCCTGCGCGTCCAGAGCCTGTGCTCCGCAACGGGAGGGGCCACAACAGTGAGAGGCCCGCATACCACACACACACACACAAAAATGTCTGTGAAACTAAATTAAATATGTGTGAATTCTTTTATCTTCTTACATGGTGCCTATCCCAGTGCTGTGAGTGAAAGTGCTCAGTAAATGGTTTTTGGTTGCCCACCCCCTATTCAACACACTTAACAAATGTCCCACCTTCCTTATATAACTATGGACCAGGGCATTCTTGTATCAGAAGATTCAGAAAACTAGTGTGTCTTCTGCCAAACATTCATGGTTTGTCTACACACATTCCCTTGAAAATCAGAGGTCATGGAAAAGAGAAACCATATTTACTACATTAATCTCAGGCTTTGATTATCTATCAGATGATTTGCTTACTTAGCATTAAATTCACATAAACATTTCAGATCAAAGTATAGACAGATTGATATTCTAAATGGAATAGATACATATTCTTCGCTGTGGCTGAGAAGGAACTATATTGACTAATTTCCTGAAAGCAGGAAAAGTGGGGTTTTTTTTTTGGTTCTTGGTTTTTTGTTTTCTTTTTTGGCTGCGTTGGGTCTTTGTTGCCGCGTGCAGGCTTTCTCTAGTTGTGGCGAGCGAGGGCTATTTTTCATTGCAGTGCATGGGCTTCTCACTGCAGTGGCTTCTCTTGTTGTGGAGCACGGGCTCTAGGTGCACGGGCTTCAGTAGTTGCAGCACGTGGGCTCAGTAGTTGTGGCACATGGTCCCTAGGGCTCGTGGGCTTCAGTAGTTGTGGTTTGTGGGCTCTAGAGCGCAGGCTCAGTAGTTGTTGCACATGGGCTTACTTTCTCCGCGGCATGTGGGATCTTCCTAGACCAGGGATTGCACCTGTGTCCCCTGCATTGGCAGGCGGATTCTTAAACACCGCACCACCAGAGAAGTCCAGAAAAAGTCTTTAGGAAATCCTGCATTGCTTAAAAATGTTTATGTTTTTATATTTATAGAATGCTAATGTAAATTACATTATGCTTTAGAAATCCATTCCAGAAAAAGTAAATACAAGGATACTTTTACAAAAAATGTATGTTACTGAGGTTTGAAGTATAATCTGACCTTGTGAATAAGTAGTATTGGGTTGGCAAAAATGTTCATTTAGGTTTTCCCATAACATCTTGTGGAAAAATGCGAACGAATTTTTTGGCCAATACATTAACATTAACTAACTCTCCTTGTGTTCCCAGAGGTGGGTTTCTCTTGGGGCAATGGCATCCAAATAATTTTAAAATTTAGCTGCAGAGATATTGTGTTGAAGGGGCATAAAGCCAGCATACCTAGAGTTCTGCAAAAAACCAAAGTGCTGTTTCCTGAAATAGCCAAAGGAACATGGGAAAACCACTTATATGGTTTATTTTTTTCAGGTGTCAGCAGTATTGCACTCAGATAATCAACACGGAGTTAAGTGAATTGTTTTATGTGCATTTCATCCCCACTTCTTACTTTTTGTACCTTTCATTAAAAGTATCAAGATATAGCAGGTAGAGTGTGAACTTTGGAATCAGAAAGATATAGATATCCCAAGTCTTGAACTTACTTAATATACGACTAAAGGTAAGATACTTAAGGATTCTGATTCTCAGTTTCTTCATTTGTAAAAGTGGAACTAATTATGCTTACATCATGGATTAGGACTGGGAAGCACCTGGCATTCCCGCCCCCCTTTCCTGGATATTCTCATTCACAAAAGAGTAGAAAGGGTTTGTTCCCCTCATTTTATGTATGAAAAAACTGAAACTATAACATTGTCCAAATTAAATCCAAAAGGACTAAGGAGTTCAAAGCCCAGTTGGTTTTTCAATGTAATACCAGACTGTTAACTTTAAAAAGTCTTAATGAAGCTTGATTAGTCATTGAGAAAGTGAGAAGTAACTCTGAGAACATTGGCTGTCGTCTTTAGGCACTTTTCTGTATTGATTTTGTGAGTTTTATCCTAAAGATCCTATAAAGTTAAAATTAGGCTTTTAGGGCTTCCCTGGTGGCGCAGTGGTTGAGAGTCCGCCTGCCGATGCAGGGGACACGGGTTCGTGCCCCGGTCCGAGAGGATCCCACATGCCGCGGAGCGGCTGGGCCCGTGAGCCATGGCCGCTGGGCCTGTGCGTCCGGAGCCTGTGCTCCGCAACGGGAGAGGCCACAACAGTGAGAGGCCCGCGTACCGTTAAAAAA
>NW_006796211.1:1127925-1139345 GCF_000442215.2 Lipotes vexillifer
CCCTGCCGGGGGCCCAGGTTCAATCCCTGGTCTGGGAACTAAGATCCTTCATGAAGGTTGGTGCAGCAAAAAAAAAAAAAAAAAATTAGGCTTTTAGAACTTTTATTGACCAGTGAATGGATAAACAAAAGGTGGTATATACACACCATGGAATGCTATTTGACCTTAAAAAGAAAGGAAATTCAGACACATGCTCCAACATAGGTGAACTTAAAAGACATTATGCTAAGTGAAATAAGCCAGCCATAAAAGTATAAATACCATACGATTCTACTACTTATGTAAGGTACCTAGAGTAGTCAGATTCATAGAGATAAAGTAGTATGTTGGTTGTCTAGGGGAACAGGAGTTGGAATTTAATAGGTACAGAGTTTCAGTTGGGGAATATGAAAACGTTCTAGAGATGCGTGGTGGTGATGGTTGCACAATGTGAATGTACTTAAAGCCACAGAGCTATACACTTAAAAATGGCTAAAATGGTAAAGTTTATGTTATGTACATTTAACCACAATTTTTAAAGATTAAAACTTTTTAAATCTTTTTAAAAATTAAAAAACTTTTGTCTTCTGAGTTATTATATTCCTATAGTTAAGCTATCTTTTATAGTTCATGTGGAATTGAAGTAAAAGAGTCACTTCATAGTTTAAAGAAGTTAATTGTCACAGGCATTATGGGTTAAAATTTGCCTAAAAGTGACTGTTAGATAAGCTGGTTTTTCTTGCCTTTATGTGCTGTAGGCCCAAGATGATTGTTATATTTTCTTTTTGGTTTTTAAAGCTAAGCTGAAATTATTCAGAAGGATTAAATTAATATGGTTCTCTTAGCTCACTAAAATAATTCAAAGAAACAGCCCCCAAATTCAAAGTCAGACTTAAAGACACATCTGTTGTTTAGCAATTAGCAGTGGTGGAAAGGAATTTATTTTTCTAAAGACGGGATGATTTTCCACTGAGTTTTGTTAGATTTGTCCTACCCTTCCCAGGGGTAAGCTGTGAGAAGTTCATATGAAAACCAATGCAGGGAAACAAATCTCAAAGCCAGAAAGAAAGAAAAAAGCTGAGATTAAGATTGTATGATTTTTAAAAATAACTTCTTTGTTTAATTTTAAAGAGCTACAGACCCACAAGAATTGGCCTGCTACAGCATCTTTCAGACTTGACTCTCTTGCTACTTCCTGACTTGTCTTTTTCTCAACAGAGAGTAATCTTAGCAGATCTGTGTTTTAGAAGGGTATATATAACTGGGAGCAACATAGAGTATGGATTGGAATGGGGAGAGAATGGTGATAGGAACACTAAGGAGGAGAGATGCATTCCTGAAAAGGACATAGGCACCTAGATACCTGGGTTTAGGTCAAGTTCTATAATTGTCTCTGTGAACTTAAGCAAGTTATTGAACCAATCTAAGCCTCAGTTTGTCTGTCATATATGAAGTTTATACCTTTCTGGCAAGGTTAATATAAAGATTAGTAATAATGCATATAAAGCTTCTAAGTACCATGTTGGGCATATATAATTGATACTCAGGAACTGCTAAGTATTGTTCTCTCTTTAGATTTAGCAAGATGATTTAAGTATCCTCCTTAAGATTCCCTAAAGCTGTGCTCATTTTTTCACTGGTTGAGCAAACAAAAATCATGAGGATTGGGAGGGAAGTGATGAGTGTTTTGGTACAAAGGGAATCCAAGGTATGTTTTGTGGCTCAGTGTTGTTTAACTGGTTTTCACAGTTAGAAACTTGATGAAGAGTCAGTCAGGCACACTCAAGGGTAGTTCTTTTTGAGTCTCTTTTTTCCAGTTGTCATTCATATCCACATCCCAGACACGCTTGTAGTGTATCATATTTGTCATTTGTCCATCTCACGTTACAGACTCTATCACTTAAACACTGATGAAAGAGTATTACTCATCCAATCACATTTATTGAGAACTGCCATAGCAAGGATATGAAGATAATACGAATAAAACCTAAGATCCCTGTCCACAAGTAGTTCAAAGGGACTATGTGTGCTCATTGTATTCCCAGTATTTACCAGGGTGGTTTATACTAAGTAATTGTTTCTGGAATGAATGATCAATATAGTATAGGAGAAAAGATGTATAACATTTTACGGTGTAATAAATGCTGTAATTCTGTGATAAAATTAAAAAGCAAGCAAACAAAAAAGCCTTCGGAGCCCTAGAGGGAAATAAGGAATGTTTCAGAAGGGAAAAGGGGAGATTGAATATTTGATTGTATCGCAAGGTTGCTGGTGGGGAAGAAGGACTAATGGGGGAAATGAAGTCACATTCCTACCTTAAGAAATGGCATGAGCAAAGCCTTGAAAGCATAAAAATGCATCATATATTTGGTGAGCTGTCTGGTATGGTTTGATAGAAGGAGATAAAACTAGAATGATAGATTGGCTCCAGATTTTTAAGAACTAATGATATAAAGAGTTTGGATTTTTTTCTGTTTTCAGTCAGGAGCAGTCAAAGGAAGGGGTGGGATATATGATCAAATCTGAATTTTAGAAATTAACTATGAGGCCTTGATAATGACTAGAGAGAGTCTAGGAAGGGAGACTTATGTTGTAGCTAAGTTGAAAGAGAATGAAATACTCAAGTCAGTGACGTGAAAGATGGCAAAGAAGGAATATATTTGGGGTATGTTTTGGAACTAAAATCCATTAGAATCCCAAGGGAGAATGAGAAAAGGAGTCACGGATTTTGGGGGACATTTCTATCTTGGATCAGTGGTTATTAACCACTGTTAGGGGAGATATGAGGAAGAATATGGTTGTATGAAGATGGGGTCTGCTTTGGACATGGGACACATGTAGCATATCCCACCTGTGTATTCACATAACACCATTTGCATACCTCTATTATACCAAGCACTATACTCTATTGTAATTACTTGTTTACTTGTTCATTTTCTTTACTGTAAGCCTGTCAAGGGGAAAGAGTACCTTTCCTCTCCGTAACACTGTACGTAGTGCCTGGCACATATCAAACACTCAGTACTGAATAGAAAAAAAAACACAAACACCTACATGAAATTAGGGAGAAAGACAGGGCTGCAGTATCATCAGCATACACACACACAAAAAAATGTATAACCACATGAGGTACTGAGATAGCTAAGGGATCTTGTTCCATGGAACAAAAAGGAGGCCAGGATGGAACAAGAAGGAGGCCAGGATGAATTTAAAGAGCGGGCAGAGGGGCTTCCCTGGTGGTGCAGTGGTTAAGAATCTGCCTGCCAATGCAGGGGACACAGATTCAAGCCCTATTTTGGGAAGATCCCACATGCCACAGAGCAACTAAGCCCACGTGCCACAACTACTGAGCCTGTGCTCTAGAGCCTGTGAGCCACAACTACTGAGCCCACGTGCCACAACTACTGAGCCCTGTGCCACAACTACTGTAGCCCACCCTCCTAGAGCCCATGCTCCACAACAAGAGAAGCCACCGCAATGAGAAGCCCCTGCACCGCAACTAGAGGAAGCCTGCGCGCAGCAACGAAGACCCAATGCAGCCAAAAATAAACAAATAAAATAATTTTTTTTAAAACTTAAAAAAAAAATAAAGAATGGGCAGAAAAAAAGGAACTTAAAAGACAGCTGGGAAAAGGTAGCAGAGGTAGAAAATGGAAGCAAAAATATAAGAGTTTCACAATATGGAAATGATCAGCATTTTCATTTATTTCAGCTGGTAGAAGTTAGATGAGAACTCAAAAGAATAGTTTGGGTTTTGAAATTTTGTATTGTTGATTTTTAAATGTTTATAGATATATATTTTTTTCCTTTCCGAACAGATGCTCAGAGAACGTTAAAGTACCCAGGGTCACATAGACAAGGTTTGAATTCAGCTTTTAAAAGAGGATGTGCAGTGAAGCTTGGTGAGAGGTAGGGGAGCCAGATTTTGAGAGGGACTGCTCAGTGAGAGTGGGGAGTCCCATTGAAGTGCAGGAGGAGTTAGTGCTTCTCCTTCAGGAAGAGTTTCAGGAAAACCAAGGAAATAAAGATGAACCAGAGTGCTGAACTAGTAGCCGGGAACTAGCACATTTTACTTGTCTCAAGCATGTCAAGTTCAATTACAAGTATCACGCAGACCTCTTTTATCAAGTTTGGTAGGTCACTTATTGGGAGGTGATTTTTCCTCTACTGATTGCACATTAGCAAATCCATGCCACTGCAATTTCACTGTTTATGTTACTGCTGTGAATGATGTTAGAAACAGTACAAATATCTGATGGTATTCTGTCCCAAAAAAGTTCAAGTTTTTAAAAAGTAAACACTGATTATCCAGGAACTGACTGCTTTTGACGAACTGTCAAAAGAGCCTTTACCATGGCTAGTTCTTTTACATTTCACTTTCCTTTAGCTGGGTTTATAGTTTTAAGAGGAGATTGTGAATGAAAATGAATTTTCATTCAACAAGATTGAGGTACATTATTTACTGTGATCTTTGCAGAAGTGCATAGTTGAGCATAGAATTGTCACTTACGTTACAGAGCAGGATATAACATAACTGAACTTTTGGTTTGGATGCATGAGGTTGCATAATTAAGCAAAATTACCTATCATTTTAAGTTAGTTGACCTATTAAAGGAGATAGAATGAAACATCCCTCAACTGGCACTCACCAACCTGGCCCTGTTGGTAACTGGACATGTTATAAGGGTCTAGGCTCATCACTTATATAAGAAGGAGACAAACTGTGAGTGCCTACCAAATACCAGGGTGTTCATATGTATATTACTTTATTTAAAGTGGAATAAAAATCTTTACTCTGTCTACCTTACAGAACTGTTAGGATGATAAAATGAGATAAAGAATGTGTATATTTTAGTAATGTGTAAAGTACTATTCAAAGATACAAAGTATTCCTTTACATTTAGTTAGGTATAAATAAATTAGAATATGGAACTAAGAATGTTACATATTTTTGCACTAATATTGTTTCCTAAATTGAATTTCCAAAATCAGTTTTACTCGTTAATTCCTTTAAAATTGGAAGTTAGTTTCACTCTCCAGTTAATGAAGAGAGTGATGAAATGGAAAAGAACTGGCCATCAAGACTCTTGACAGCCCTTCAATAGCAGTTGGCTCCTGGATATACATATATCTATTCCTTAGTAATTTTTATAATGGCTCCATGAGGTAGATAGTACACCATTTTCATTTATGGAAACTGAGGCTTGGTGTGACCATGCTTACACTATTATTAAATAGTAGAACCAGCATACTAACTTGGATTTTTTTCTCTTAATGGTGTGCTTTACCGTCACAAATATGACTTCTGTTCTTACTGTCAGTCTGTAAAAGCTGCTCTTGCCTTTTCATGGGTGGCTCTTGTTCTTTTCCATCTTTATTTGCCACTTATCCTATTTCTTTAGCAAATATTTGAGCACCTACTATGTGCCATTCTTTCACTTGTTAGGGGTACAGCAGCTAATGAAACAGGCAAAAATCCCTGCCCTTATGCTTACATGCTACTTAAAAACAAATGATTAAAATGTAAAACGTGTCGAATGGTGATAGGTGGTATAGAGAAAAGTAGAAAGAGGGATGGCAGCGCAGGGTATTTGGGGGAGGAAGTTTATACTTTATTGTCCATGAGAATTGGAATTAGAGTAGGGGGCTTCGTGTGGTAATTGGTGTAAGTAGGGATTAAAGACAACAAAATTAGTTCTTATGGTCTCAAGACAGAGGTTGTAAATGCTGTAGAATTTTGCCAGGAGTACACCAAGTTCTGGGGCACCTCTTTATCGTGGAGGCCAGGGAAGGGGTGGTCTTATTCAGAGACCTTGGAGGCCATGGGCTCCCTTTTCACTTCTGCCCACGGAGGCCAGAGAAGCGGAGTGTTATTATATAACCTTTCCTGTACTGCGTAGTGTTTTGATAAATCCCATTCCCACTGAGTGATTCAGTTACTTTCAGGTGCCAAAACAAATAGTAAAGTATCTTATAAAGTGTACTTTCCTGTCACCTCCTCAAAGAAAATAGGTTGAGCTTTGAGCATGCCAAATCTTCTCAGTTTCATAGTATAAATACCAAAGTATACTATTTTTGAGTCTAGAATACTGTAGAAAGTTCTCAGTGTCTCTGAGATCATAGCTTTAGGGAACTTTCCCAGGCCCTCTGCTATCTTACTATCAGTAACATTTTAAAAGATGGAAAAAAGACTAATTAAACATGAAAATCTTACCAAAGTACAAGTTCTAAAAAAGATAGAGACTCCTTTATCTGATACTGACTATTTTGGAACAAAGCCCAGACATTTGTAGCATTGGAAAAGCATCATAATCTAATGGAAAGAGCTTAGCTTCTGGAATCATAGATATGTTGGTTCAATTTTTGGCTTTGCTTCTAACCAGTTAAATTACAACCGTTACCTTGAACAAGTTACACTATCTCTCTAAGCCTCAATTTCCTAACCTGTGAAATAGATATATGAATATTAAGTTTGCTGTTCAGGGACTCAACATCAAATTGTAACACAACATAATAGGTACTGTAAAAAATGTAAATTGCTATGGGAACTGAAACAAGGCAGGCAGTGCATTTGACTCTGGGGAAAGAATGGGCAGGCCACTTGGAAAAAGAGGGTTATTAGATCATGAACGATTATTTCTAGTCGTCTGAGTACAGAAGCAAGGGAACCACTTTAGGAGGAGGATCCTAGGAGGGCAGATACCTCAAGGTATTAACATATATATCCTTGGCAAAGATATTACCTCCTCTAGTATATTTTTTAACTCTTCCAACATGTTTCCATAGTTTTCTTTACCCTAAATCAGTACGTATTAACCTGTTCAATTTGCCTCTGTTCTCTACTAAATTATAAACTCCTTTTGGGCAAGAATCTATTTTTTCTTGTTTAGCATATTCTATTCTTTATAAACTAGACATTTGGTAAGTATTCATTGCGTAGATGAAGCAGAACTACATTTAAAAAAAAGCTTTCAAAAGTACATTTGAAGCATCTCTAAATGCTACGCTACGCATTTAGATTTAGTCCTAAGAAACGTAAAGCCTTTAAGCAAGGAAGTTAGTTTAAATAGAAAGCAGCAGGGAGTCCAGGGTTTGAGCTTTAGTTATGCCTGATTAAGTGACCCTACATCTCTTGGGGTTGCCATTTCCTTATCTGTTTAACAGTATTGATAATTTCTAGGTTTTCTTCCAACTATGGTATTCAGGGACTGTGTAATTCTTTTTCTTTTCTTTTCTTTTTTTTTTTTTTTTGCGGTATGCGGGTCTCTCACTGTTGTGGCCTCTCCCGTTGCGGAGCACAGGCTCCGGACGCGCAGGCTCAGCGGCCATGGCTCACGGCCCAGCCGCTCCGCAGCATGTGGGATCTTTCTGGACCGGGGCATGAACCCTGTCCCCTGCGTCGGCAGGAGGACTCTCAACCACTGCCCCACCAGGGAAGCCCGGGATTGTGTAATTCTTGCTGCCATGTGTTTATGTAGATGTTAGCCTTTGAGGGAAAAAATAGTGCTTGGCATATGGTGTATGCTCAATAAACATATGTTCAATTAAAAATCCAAAGCATAGATCAGGACTTCTTAATTGGAGAGACTAAACAGATTCTCAGAACCTTTACCTCTTTGAGGTACAAGATGAGTATACAGAGAACAACTTTTTTTTTTAGAGCAACTTTTGTTTATTGGTTAAAGCTCTCTGAGTATATTGTTGTATCGTCTGTTCTGTTGTTGTTTTGGCAACCAAATGGGAACTTGCCACACAAAATATGCAGAACCAGGTTTTTCTTGTTTTTTTTTTTTTAGGAAGTAAAAAAATTATTTATTTATTTATTTATTTGGCTGCATTGGGTCTTCCTTGCGGTGGGATCTTTGTTATGGCATGCAGGATCTTCCGTTGCAGCACATGGGCTCAGTAGTTGTGGCACGTGGGCTCTAGAGTGCATGGGCTCAGTAGTTGCAGCACACTGGCTTATTTGCCCTGAGGCGTGTGGGATCTTAGTTCCCTGACCAGGGCTTAAACCCTCGTCCCCTGCGTTGGAAGGTGGATTCTTGACCACTGGACCACCAGGGAAGTCCCCAGAACCATGTTTTTAAATGGTAGATGAGTTTGAGTTTTATTCCATGAGTCAATAAATAATTGAATAGCTTTTCATAATTTACACATTTTTAACTTCCTGCTGGAAAATTTTGGCATGAAACTCTTTTATTGGTAATGTTCATATTGAGCTGAGTTGTAAGAAACTGTGGGATAGGAATATTGAGTTTTTAATAGACTTCTGATTTCTTGCTATGTAAGGTATTTCCCTACTCTAGAATTTATGCTTGCCTTGCCTTGAATTTATTTTTTGGGGGGGTTAATATGAAATTTTCTTTCTTAAAACATGTTGTTAGTATAAGTATCAGCAATGTTAGGAAAACCTTAGTTATTGTCCTAAGCGCTTTCAATTTCATTTGTTTATATAGCTTTACAAATTAAAGAATAGAAAACAAGTTCAGTACTTCATAATTTTTCTCTAAAAAGAATAGAGTTACAACATATGCCAAAGAAATCAGTGTAGGTAGGCAGAGTTATTCTCAAGGCAATGTGTTTTATTTATTTATATATTTGAAATCTGAAGTACCTTGGCCCTCAATTTCATCAAATTCCCTTATATCTGGAATAAAAAGCCTAAACTATAAGTAGTGAAAGTCTTTGGGAAAGATTTTGGAAGTTTTTTTTTCCCCCTAAGTTTTTCCATATGTATTTTGTAAAAATTAGAACATAATTGAATATCTGGCAGACATTCTATATGAGTATCTTTATGGTTTTTGTTTTTCAGGCATTTTTAAAATATTTAATCATTCATGAGTTGAGCTTCATTCTTGAGTCATGGATGACAAGGCTTCTGTTGGAAAAATCAGTGTCTCCTCAGACTCTGTGTCTACTCTTAATAGTGAAGATTTTGTCTTGGTTTCCAGGCAAGGAGATGAGACACCATCTACAAATAATGGAAGTGATGACGAGAAAACAGGACTCAAGGTAAAACTACATAACCTACGTTTCTTTTGCTTAGCCTTGCTAAAGCAAAACTTGGCCTTAATAGGAAGGTATATGGAGTGAAAGTGAGGACATGGAAATAATATCCTTTCTTTTTTTAATGCTAAAGCGTTTTATTTATAATTAGTGATAGTGACAAATTTATATCTGATTAAGGATTTTAAATTTGATTAGCTTCTAAATCTTCTGATACCCCTAACTGTAAAAACTAGTGATCATAGTATAAACACTTGGTATTTTAGTATTGTTTCATGTTCCCATTGAGTTAGAGGTGATTGTTTCTTTTGGTCCTGGTGTATGTAGTGTAAAGGCAGTGGCAGGTCTGCAGTGCTATTTATAAAAATAAGTTTTAGAATTACTAAAACAGAACTTAAAATTCCTGGCTTTTGGCCATTTCTGTTTATATTTTCTCTGCCAAATAAATCACTATTAACTTCTTTTCCCATACTCTGTTACTGTTTTGCTCTTTATGGATATAAGTAAGAACAGATTACCTGTTAATGTCACTTAAAATGTAAGTAGCTTTAAAAATATTTTGATTCTTGTTTATGTCTATTTATTCAACAAGTGTTTATTGAGTATTGACTTTGTGCCAAGTACTGTTATAAATACTCGGGATACAGTAGCAAATAAGGCAAGCAAAGCCCCCTGCCCTCCTAGAGCTTTTAATCAAATGGGGAAACAGACTCTAAGCAAATAGGAAAATGAATATGTTAAGTAAATTTAGGTGCTTTGAAGAAAATCAAAGCAGAATACATGGATAAAGAGTGAATGGGAGGTACTGTTTTAGAGAATGTCTTGAAATGACATTTGAGCAGAGATCTGAATGAAATGAGGAAGAACTTGTTCATGGAGAAATGTGAAAAAGCACTTTCCACGGGGAACAGAAAATTAAAAGACCCTGAGGAAGACCACCCTTTTTAGGACAGAGATTAGAGCAGAGTAAATAAAGTAAATAAAATGTGCTAAAGTATGAGATCCAGTGATGTGTAGGAACTGGATCATGCAGCACTTTATAAAGCTTAGTAGGAATTTGGACTTTATTATAAATGTGAAGGGGATTTTTGGAGAGCTTTGAATGTGTTCACTGGCTGAGAGAGACAGCATGGATGGTGTGAGCTTTGTGGACCCATTCCCCAGAAAAATTGGTGACAATTACTATGTTTTTTTAATTAAAGTCTATGGAAATGTTTTAAAGGACATAGAGCAATTGAAGAAACATTCAGAGAAATTTACTAAAATTTGGTTAAGAATCTGTGGTATTTGAACCAAGACTTGTTTTTTCCTTCCCATCTCGCAGCTGAGCAAGATGGTAACTCCACTCCAGATTGGTAAAGTCAAGAAAATAGGGTTTCCTCTCCTCACAGCTCCCACTTGGAGGGCTGTCTTCCAGTGAAGAGCAGGATGAGAGCATTCCTCATCCTGCCTCCGTCACCTTTTGCTGGCCAAGTGTGAATGAGTGGTAGGGGCTGCCTTTTTTTTGCCCAGACCTTACTTCTGGGATGAAGACTCTATGTAGGGCACAGTGTTGCTGAGAATACTGAGAGCCCAATTGCCCTTACCCTTACCCTGGCTCTGGCATGTAAGGTAGTGGTTCCACACTAATAGAGGGAAGTCAAAAATACCAGAGATTACTACGCAACCTCCCACACCTACCAAATACTCATTTTCTGAAGATGTGTCGCTCAGAGAGAAGTACGTCATTGTCTACACTCCCAGCTTCATAGCTGTAGCTCAGAGATTTTGCCTGCAGTGAGAAATGGGACATAAAACAGCTCCTTATCTCTTCCCATAGGAACCGACTTTATTTACAACAGAGGGCTTCCCTGGTGGTTCAGTGGTTAAGAACCCGCCTGCCAATGCAGGGGACATGGGTTCTAGCCCTGGTCCGGGAAGATCCCACATGCTGCAGAACAACTAAGCCTGTGCGCCACAACTACTGAGCCTGTGCTCTAGAGTCCACGAGCCACAACTACTGAGCCCACATCCCACAACTACTGAAGCCCACACGCCTGGAGCCTGTGCTCCACGACAAGAGAAGCCACCGCAATGAGAAGCCCACGCACTGCAACGAAGAGTGGCCCCCGCTCGCTGCAACTAGAGAAAGCCCGCACATAGCAACAACAACAAAAAAACCCCAATGCAACCAAAATAAATAAATAAATTAATTAATTTAAAAAAATCATATTTACAACAGAGTGTAGAGAAGTTCAAGCCTAAGGGTACCCTCAAAAACAGTGGAGGTTGTGGTGAAAGGTAATTGGGAAGAGATTGTTAGATTGGTTGGATATACGGTTTAACTGTAGGCTTGCAGGGAGAAGACTGCCTGTGGTAGGGACAGAGCTCAAACATTGATCTCTGGAGCTCTCCTGTCAAAGTATCCTAATTTTTTTTTTTTTTTTTTTTTGGGT
>NW_006796211.1:1139421-1146864 GCF_000442215.2 Lipotes vexillifer
GGTACGCGGGCCTCTCACTGTTGTGGCCTCTCCTGTTGCAGAGCACAGGCTCCGGACACGCAGGCTCAGTGGCCATGGCTCACAGGCCTAGCCGTTCCACGGCATGTGGGATCTTCCCGGATCAGGGCACGAACCCGTGTCCCCTGCATCGGCAGGCAGACTCTCAACCACTGCGCCACCAGGGAAGCCCAAAGTATCCTAATTTTATTGGTTTTTTTCTGTGGAGCAGTTTATTACCTTAGTGGATTGTTGAAAACTGTTGAGCAAATCAGCCACAATTAGTGGAGTTTAATATCCACATGTAGTCATAGAGACAGAGCATCCTGCCAGAACTACTATCCCAGGATGACTGAAGGCAAATCCAAATTACCCCAGAGGAGCAACATCAAAGGTTTAACACCATGGGAATTAGGGGAATAGAATTTACTAAAATAAGTCAGCTAGTCACTAGACAAGCATAAAAAATAGGTCCTAGGGTGTGGAGACCAGTACCGAGAACTGGAACAACGTATTACCTAAAATATCTAGTTTCCAAAACAAAATGTGAGACATGCAAAGAAACAAAATATTACCTATACATCATTTTTAAAAAGGCAGCACATACTGCTTGTGAGAGTCAAATATTGGACTTAATATGCAAACTTTGATAGTAGCCATTATTAATATGTTCAGTGAACTAAAATCATGCTTAAAGAAATAAAGGAAAGTGTGATGACTATAAAATCAAATAGAAAATATCATTAAGGAGATAGAAATTAGAAAAGAACCAAATGGAAATTGCAAAGTGGAAGAGCACAATAACTGAAATGAGGAATTCACTGGAGAGGCTCAACAGTAAATTTCAATGGGCAAAAGAAAGAATTAATGGAAAGAAATGTCATCAAAATGGCAGTACAGGAGTTTTCTACCATCCCACTCTCAAAGAACACCAATTTAGACACTAATGGATGAGAGTGCCTTCATGAAAGTCCAGGAGTCCAGCAGAGAAGTTCCAGCACATTGTTGGGACAAAAACATCCAAGATTGGACCAGTTGAAGGCAATGAAAGGAACAGTTTCATTTTATGTGTGTCACCCCACCCCCAAGGTGGCACAGCTCAGTGCCAGCAGATATTTAGCTCATGATTTCTTCCATGGGGGAAAGTGAGAGTGTGTGATTGAGCACCTGACTTTCCCAGCTTTGTGGTACACTGCCAGAAAGGCCCATTTCTTTCCCACTCCATCCAGAATACAGAGTCGTAAACTGGATATCCTGGGGGTTGACGGTTGTGCTGGAAGAAGAGCAGCCAAGGTTGGGAATGGGACATATCAAAGGGGCATGGATCCTATTAACTGCTTTGGGGACTCCCTCAGGAAGCCCACCCATGAGCCACTGGGGACACCTCCCCTGCCAGTCCCCCAGCTGGCCCATGGCCACCTCTGAGCTCCACACTCCTTACCCAAACGTGTCCCTACCCTGTGGCTGCCTCCCTGTGCACAGCCCTGAGGGCAAGAATGGTATGTGTGAGTCTTTGCAAATGGCTAGTGAGCACATGCAAAAAGTCAACCTGATTCTGTGGGATTGGAAGAAACCACACACTTGAGCACTCATCATCATCTTAGAGAAAACAAATGCGATAGAGAGCATCAAAACACTGGATCAAGCAGAAGAAAGTATTGTGAAGTACAAGATGGATTATTTGAAATTATCTAGTCTGAGAACAGAGGGAAAATGAAAAGGAGTGAAGAAAGCTGGCCCATGGCCAGCTGGCCCAGTTTATAGTGTGCACTATGGCATACCACTAAAATGATCAGTCTATGCAATATTGGAGTCCCAGAAGCACAGGAGAGGGAGAAATGGGCAGAAAGCTTATTTAGAGACATAATGGTTGAAAACTTCCCCAATTAAAAAAAAATTATTATTTATTTATTTTGGCTGTGTTGGGTCTTCGTTGCTATGTGTGGGCTTTCTCTAGTTGCAGCAAGCGGGGGCTACTCTTCATTGCGGTGTGCGGGCTTCTCATTGCAGTGGCTTCTCTTGCTGCAGAGCATGGGCTCTAGGCGCGTGAGCTTCAGTAGTTGCAGTATGTGGGCTCACTAGTTGTGGCTCACGGGCTGTAGAGCACAGGCTCAGTAGTTGTGGCGCATGGGCTTAGTTGCTCCGCGGCATGCACGACCTTCCTGGACCAGGGATCGAACCTGTGTTCCCTGCACTGGCAGGCGGATTCTCAACCACTGCGCCACCAGGGAAGCCCCAAAACTTCCCAAGTTTGGGGAAAGATTTGGATATCTGAGATCATGAAGTTTATAGGTGCCCCCAGAATTTCAACCTGAAGTGATCCTCTCCAAAATATATTACAATAAAGTTTAAAAATCAAAAACAAACAGTTTTTAAAGGAGCAAGAGGGGAAAAAAACTCTCTCACATTACAAAGGAACCCCCCCATAAGGCTTTCAGCAGATTTCTCAGCAGAAACCTTGCAGGCCGTAAGAGAATGGGATGATATATTCAAAGTGCTAAAAGAAAAAAACTGCCAGCCAAGAATACTTTAGTTGGCAAAGTTGTCCATCAGAAATGCAGGAGAGGGAATCCTCTGGGGCTTCAGTGGTTAGGACTCGTGCTTTCACTGCCAGGGATGTGGGTTCAATCCCTGGTCAGGGAACTTAGGTCCTGCAAGCTGTGCAGCATGGCCAAAAAAAAAGAAAAAAAGAAAAAAAAAATGAAGGAGAGAGAAAGATTACAGCTTTCCCCATCAATCTGAAAGTAGAATGTTCCTGTGAAACTTCGTAAGCTGAAATGGCATATAGTGAAGAGTATCCCCTGCTTTCTGAAAGTTTGTGTTACACCCCTTCGCTTTTACAAACGACCTACATTAGTACAGTAATTGCTTTTTTTCATAAAAGCAAAAATCCTCTTCATGTTTCTTTCAGTTAGCGAAAACAGGTACTAATGTAGGGCTTTCTAAAAGCAAAGTGGCATATTGCAAACTTTCGGAAAGTGAGGGATACCTGTACTTCCCAAATCAGTGCTGAGGGAGTTGATCATCACTAGACCTTAAAAAAAGTGGTTAAAGGAGTTCTTCAATCTGAAATGAAAGGACACTAATTAGTAACATGAAAACATATGAAAATATAAAACACACTGGAAAAGATAAGTATATAGTCAAAATCACTGTAGTCTGATACTGTAATATGGTGGTGTGTTGATTAAGAAACTCTAGTATAAAAGTTAAAGGACAAAGGTATTAAAAAATAACTATAGCTACAATAAATACATAATATAGAGAGTTAAATTGTGACATCAAAAACAAAGTGTTTGGGGAAGTAAAAGGTAGAGTTTTGTATGTGATTGAAGTTAGGTTGTTACTGTTAATATACTGTTATATCCTGTAAAATGTTTTATGTAAACCTCATGGTAACCACAAAGTAATAACCTGCAATAGATCATAAAAGATAAGGGATCAAAGTGTACCACTACAGAAAATCGTCAGTTCACAAGGGAAGATAGCAGGAGAGGAAGAAAGGAACAAGGGAACTACAAAACAACCAGAAAACAATTATTTTTAAATTTATTTATTTATTTTTGGATGCGTTGGATGTTTGTTGCTGCGCGCGGGCTTTATCTAGTTGTGGCGAGCGGGAACTACTGTTTGTTGCAGTGTGCAGGCTTCTCATTGCGTTGGCTTCTCTTGTTGTGGAACATGGACTCTAGGCGTGCAGGCTTCAGTAGTTGTGGTTTGCGGGCTCTAGAGTGCAGGCTTAGTAGTTGTGGCGCACGGGCTTAGTTGTTCTGCGGCATGTGGGATCTTCCCGGACCAGGGCTCAAACCCATGTCCCCTGCACTGGCAGGCAGATTCTTAACCACTGCGCCACCAGGGAAGTCCCCAGAAAACAATTAATTACATAATATTAGTAAGTTCTTATTTATCAGTAATTATTTTAAATGCAAATGAATTAAATTGTCCAATCAAATGACGAGTGTCAGAATGTATTAAAAAAAACAAGACCGCGTTGGCAGGTTAAGAATCCACCTGCCAATGCAGGGGACACGGGTTCGAGAACTGGTCTGGGAAGATCCCACATGCCACGGAGCAACTAAGCCCCTGCGCCACAACTACTGAGCCCGTGCTCTAGAGCCCACACACCACAATGAAGAGTAGCCCCTGCTCTCCGCAACTAGAGAAAGTGCACACACAGCCACGAAAACCCAACACAGCCAAAAATAAGTAAATAAATAAATAAATTTTAAAAAAAGAGACACTCATTTCAGCTTTCAGGATACACATAGACTTATCTATGTGTCATATGTGAAGAGATGAAAAGCTATTCCATGCAAATGGGAACTAAAAGAGGGGCCATTTCAAAACAAGTATATGTTAGGTCACAAATCAAATCTTAGCAAATTTAAGAAGACTGACATCATACCAGATTCTTTTCTGACTACAGTGGTATAAAACCAGAAATAAAACAATGGGGAAAACTTGAAAATCTACAAATATATGGAAGTTAAACAACCTACTCCTGACCAACCATTGGGTCAAGGAAGAAATCAAAAGGGAAATCAGAAAACATCTTGAAAGAAACAAATATGGAAACACAACATATTCCACATTCCACGATTTATACGTGGAATCTAAAAAAGCCAAACTCATGGAAACTGAGTAAAATGATGGTTGCCCAGAGGTGGGCAGTGGTGGTGGAAGAAATGAGGAAATGTTGGTCAAACAGTATAGACTTCCAGTTAGGCAGTGGATATGTTTTGGGGATGTAAGGTACAGCACTTGGGACTATAGCTAACAATACTACATTATATAATTAATTGAAAGTTCCTAAGAGATTAATCTTTAAAAATGGTAATTATGTGAGTTGATGGTTGTTGTATTAACTAACCTTATTGTGGGAATCATTTTCCAATATATATGTGTATCAAATCATCATGTTGTATACCTTAAACTTATACAATATTTCAATTAAGTCTCAATAAAGTTGGAATATATATATAAAACAAAGATCTTTTCTTGGAACTTTTATAAAAAAATAAATAAAACAATATGTGAGAAGTATTTAGACTCTTAAAAAAAAGAATGAACTCTCAAAAAGAATGAACTCTCATTACCACAGTCATGAATGATCTCAAAATAATTAAGCTGATTGAAAGAAGCCAGACATCCCCTCCAACTCCATAAATAGAAGCACATATTGTGTGTTCCGTTTATATACGATTTTTAAAAATGAAAAACGAATCTACACTCACAGAAAGCAGAAGAGTGGTTGCCTTGGGGGAGGGATGATGAGGTGGGGAAGAAGAGTAAGAATCCAAAGGGGCACCACTGCAGTGGTGAGTGCACATATATATATGTATATGTGTGTGTGTGCACTTGCACACATTTGCATACATATACATGTGCATATATATAATATTAAAGAAATGTCAGTGCTGCATTAGAAAGTTATTTACTAAACTCTAAAGAAAGTAGTAAGGGAGGAATAAAGGAATGAAAAATACATGAGACAGATAAATAAAAAACAAAAAGTAAAATAGCACACCTAAATTGAACTATATCAATAATAACATTAAATGTGAATGGATTAAGCAGTATGAACAAAAAGTAGAAATTGTCAGCACTGGATAAAACAACATCTAGGAGACACACCTTAGATTCAAAGATGTAAATATATTTAACTTAAATAGATGGGAAAAGATATGCAAACAACAGTCACAAGAAAATGAATGATTATAGTGATGTTAGGCAATATAGACTTTAAAACAAATAGTGATACTACGGATGAAATGGGCTTTTTATAATCCTATAAGGGTCAGACCACCAGGAAGGTCCAACAATGAACTCCCTAACAAAGGAACTTCAAAATACATGAAGCAAAAAATGACAGAAATGAAGAGAGAAATAGTTCAACAGTAATTGTTGTTATAATACTTCCTTTCAATTACAGATAGAAAAACTAAGCAGGAAACCAATATGTAAATAGAAGTCTAGAGCAGCACTATAAACCATTTTGACCTGACATATCTATGGAGTACTCAACAACAATAATATACATTCTTCTCAAGTACACCTAAATTATTTTTCCAACCCCAGTGAAGAAATCAATAACAGAAGTAAAACTGAAAAATTAACAAATACATGGAAATTAAACAACATACTCCCAGATAACTTATGGGTCAAAGAAGAAATTAAAAGGGAGATTAGAAAATACTTTGAGATGAATGAAAATGAAGGTATACCAAAACTTACACAATATAGCTAAAATAATGCTTATAGGGAAATTTCTACTTGTAAATTCCTATATTATGAGAGAAGGAAGATCTCAAATCAATAACCTAATTTTTCACCTTAAGACATTGGAAAAACAAGGGCAAACTAAAAACAAGCAGAAATAAGGAAATAAAAGGTTAGGGTGAAAATTAATGAAACAGAAGAGAAAACCAATAGAGAAATCAATGAAACCAAAAGGTAGTTCTTTGAAAAGATCAAGAAAATTGACAACATTTTAGATTGACCAACAGAAAAAGAGGAGACACAAATTACTAGAATCAGAAATGAAACATTGCTACCAAACTTACATAAATAAAAAGGATTATAAAGGAATCTTATGAACAGTAGTATGCCAGTAAATTAGAGAACTTAGATTAAATGGACAAATTTCAAGAAAAACACTAATGAAACTGATAAATAATATGAATAGACATATAACAAGAGATTGAATTAGCAATAAAAAATATACCTGGATGACTTCACTGCTGAACTCTACCAAATGTGTAAGAATACCAGTACTTAACACACTCCCAAAAAAATAGAAGAGGAGAGAATATTTCCCAGTTCATTTTATGAGGATATTACCCTGATGCCAGAATTAGACAAAGATTTCATAAGAAGACTACACGTCAGTATCTCTTATAAATATGGAGACAAAATCCTCAACAAAACACCAGCAGACTTAATTCATCAACATATGAAAAGGATTACATACCATGATCAAGTGGGAATCGAAGGAATCGAAGTTTGGTTTAACATATTAAAATCTATTAATGTACCATATCAGTGGAATTAAAAGCAAAAACACATAATCATTTCAGTAGACACAGTAAAAGCATTTGATAAAAATTCAACACTTTGTCATGAAAGTAAACAAATGAAACTATGAATAGAATGGCACTTCCTCAACTAGATAAATAGCAATTGTGAAAAACCCTCAGCTAAAATCATTCTCACTGGTGAAAGAATAGATTTTTCCCCCTCCGTTTAGGCTCAGTACATGGATATCTGTTCAGTATTGTACTTGGGGTTATTTCCAGAGCAGTTAGGCATGTAAAAATCGAAAAGACATCCATATTGGAAAGAAGGAAATAAAAATCATCTCTGTTTGCAGTTGTATATGATCTTGTATGTAGAAAGTCCTAAGAAATCCACTAAAAATTACTAAAACTAATAAGTTCAGCAGGATTG
>NW_006796211.1:1146874-1154511 GCF_000442215.2 Lipotes vexillifer
GGATTGCAGGATACAAGATCATCATGCAAATATCAATTTTATTTCTATATACTTGTAAGTAGCAATCTTAAATGACAGTAGGAAAACAATTGCATTTATGATAGCATTAAAAAGAATTAAATACTTTGCATTGTTTAAAAAAGTGAAAATCTTATACTCTGAAATCTGCAAAGCATTGTTGAAAGAAATTAAAGACCTAAATAAGTGGAAATTCATCCAGTGTTCATGCATTAGAAGACTTGTTAGGATGGCATTATTCCTCAGATTGATCTACACATTCAGTGCATTCCTTATCAGAATCCCAGGTAACATCTTTGTAGAGGTTAACAAGCCAATTTTTTAAAATTTTTTTATTGTGGTACGCGGGCCTCTCACTGTTGTGGCCTCTCCCGTTGCAGAGCACAGGCTCCAGACGCACAGGCTCAGCGGCCATGGCTCACGGGCCCAGCCTCTCCGCGGCATGTGGCATCTTCCTGGACCGGGGCACGAACCCACGTCCCCTGCATCGGCAGGTGGACTCTCAACCGCTGCGCCACCAGGGAAGCCCAACAAGCCAATTTTAAAATTTGTATGGAATAGCAAGGGACCCTAAATAGCCAATATAATGTTGAAAATAACACAGTCGAGGACTCACGCTTTGCAATTTCAAAACTTATAGAGCGGTGGTAATCAAGACAGTGTAGTACTGACATAAGGATAGGCATGAAGGTCATTGGAATATGTTTGACAATTCAGAAATAGAACCATGTTTCTGTGGTCAGCTGATTGAAGCAAGGGTACTAATACCATTCAGTTGAGAACGGATTTTTTTTCCCCAACAGATTGTGCTGGGACAACTGGATAGTCACATTCAAAAGAATGAAGTTGTACCCTTACATCACACTATATATAAAAATTAGCTCAAAGTAGATCAAAGACCTCAATGTAAGAGCTAAAAGTATAAAACTCTTAGAAGAAAATAGGGGTAAATTTTCATGACTTCAGGTTTAGCAGTGGATTCTAAGATATACCAAAAATACAAGCAACAAAGGAAAAAGAATAGATTTAATTGGACTGTATCAACAGTAAAAGCTTTTCTACCTCAAAGGATACTATCAAAAAAGTGAAGTCAACCCACAGAATGAGAAAAATGTTTGCAAACTGTAAGTTACTTGTATCTAGGATATATAAGGAGCTAAGCAACCTAAATGTTTATCAACTATCAAATGGATAAATAAAATGTGGTCTAGAGTGGAATATTAGTTGGTCATAGGAATGAAGTGCTGATGCATGCTACAACACAGATGAACCGTGAAGAACATTATGTTAAGTGATAAGCAAGTCACAAAAGTCCACTAATTACAGGGTTCCAATAATATGAAATGTCTAGAATAGTCAAATCTTTAGAGGCAGAAAATAAGTAAGTGTTTGCTTAGGGTTGGAGATACTGGGGGAAGAGAGAGTTGATACCTAAGGAGGTAGGGTGTTTTCTTTTTGAGGTAATGAAAATATTTTAAGATTGACTTTGGTGGTGGTTGCACATATCTGTTAATATACTCAAAACCATAGAATAGAATGTATACTTTAAATGGGTGAATTGTATTTGGAAATGTCCCAATACAAATACTTCGGAAAGCTGGATGAAATAGAATAAATAGCCTTTCAATTACATAGCTCTATTCACAAGAAAGTGAAGAAAGTCCCCAAGGAACAAAAGCAAAGAGGAACCTGAAAGCCAGACCTATACACATGTGCTGACTTTGGGCAAGATTGACAGCAAGAAGAGCAGGCTGTTTTAGTCCTGAAAGGGAGAGATAATGTTAGCTTGGACTAGAGGGTGAATGGACTGTGTTTCAGGATATATTTTCAAGGTAGAGCTGATTGGTATTAAGGTGGGCAAATTAGATACGGGATTTGAGGCAGAGAGAAGTAAAGTTGCTTCCTAGGTTTTGGCCTGAACTGTTAGGTGTATGGTTTCGCCACTTAGTGAAATGGGCAAAAGGTAGGAAGACCAGAATTGGGGCAGGGGACAGGGGAATCAAAGTCCTGTTTAGGACATATTAAATTTGAGATGACTATTAGATGTCATTTTTAGATGTCAGGTAGGTAGTTGCATGTATGTGACTGATGTTCAGGAGAGATTGTGGCTGACATCAACAGTATATAGATGGTATTCAAAGCTATGGGATTAGATGAAGCAACAAGGGAAAAGCAACAAATAACATAGAAGGGAATCCCCATAAGGTTACCAGCTGATTTTTCAGCAGAAACAGACAACTGTTTCAAGGATTTTTTGCTAACAAAGAGGAGCTGAAAAATAGAGAGGTACCTGAAGGGTGATATGGATTCCAGTGAGGGATTTTATGATATTTATATACTGATAAGAATTATTCAGTAAAGGAGGACATTGCTACTACAAAATGAGAGCAAAATCTTTGATTCATTTAGGGAAAAGTGTTTGGTTTCGTGTGTATAAGTGGAAGGGTTAGCCTAGGAACAGCTTCTGAATGAAATAGATAGCATAAGTGAGTACAGATGCAAATAGATCAGTCTTCCCTCCTTTTGGATTTGTTCCTGTCGAAAATTTTCTTGTTAATTTTTGAAGTACTGTTAGACTTATTCTTCCTGTTTCTAATTTGATGAACCATTTTCGGTAAATGGGAAGGACCCTCAGGGCTTCTTCAGAGAACTTTTTGCTCACTCTTTTTTTTTTTTTTGCGGTACGCGGGCCTCTCACTGTTGTGGCCTCTCCCATTGTGGAGCACAGGCTCCGGACGCACAGGCTCAGCCGCCGTGGCTCATGGGCTTCAGTAGTTGCTGGCATGTGGGCTCAATAGTTGTGGCTCGCAGGCTCTAGAGCACAGGCTAGAGCGTGTCCCCTGCATTGGCAGGTGGATTCTCAACCACTGTGCCACCATGGAAGCCCCAATAATTCTGTTTTATAGACCAGGAAATTGAGCAACATGTTTTCCAAATTTAAAATGTTTGCTGTATGTATTTTCATGTAATTTCAGTACATCTACACAGCATATTGGTTTATTGGCTACAGAACTAGTAAGTGAAGATTAAAAATTATTGTTAGATCTGTGAGATCTGTCGTCAGAAGAAGGTATAATAGGATATCTACAGATGTGTTGCCAGTGATGCCCACACTTCTTTATGAAACTGTTTTTTCAACCCCTGGTAGATTTTAAAATTGCAGTGGAGTTAGAGGATACATTTGAAAGGTCTGTCACTATTCCACCCCTGAAGTTCTAATTGAGTGTTTTGTTGAATATTCAGTTGACAGCTAGTAATCTACCAACTTCTGTTAGGTACTGAGGATAAGAACTCCATTTTGGGAAATATGATGACTTAGAAAACCTAAAAATGTCTCGATACAAAATACTTAGGAAAGCTGGATGAAATATAACAAATACCCTTTTTTAAAAAAATAAATTTATTTATTTATTTTTGGCTGTGTTGGGTTGTTGCTGAGTGCTGGCTTTCTCTAGTTGCGGCAAGTGGGGGCTACTCTTGGTTGTGGTGCGCGGGCTTCTCATTGCAGTGGCTTTTCTTTGTTGCAGAGCACGGGCTCTAGGTGCGTGGGCTTCAGTAGTTGTGGCACAAGGGCTCAGTATTTGTGGCACGAGGGCTCAGTAGTTATGGCTTACGGGCTTAGTTGCTCCGCAGCATGTGGGATCTTCCCAGACTAGGACTGAAACCCGTGTCCCCTACATTGGCAGGAGGATTCTTAACCACTGCGCCACCAGGGAAGTCCCAACCAATACCCTTTTAATTGTATAGCTGTATTCACAAAAATGTAAAGAAAGTCCGCAAGGAACGAAAGCAAAGAGGGAAATGAAAGCCAGACCTATATGTATGAGCTGACATTGGGCCTCCTCTGGGGGAATTTGTTGTTCTTTATAGCCAGTGGACTTGGGTTTTGATAGGTAAATTAGGTAAGAGATAAGGCCTTGTATTTTACAGAGAGAGGTTTTGGAACTGAGATTTCCTTGTAAAACACACTCGGGATACATCCTAATTTGAAAGGATATACTTGAAAAAAAATAATAGTAACCTGCCTACAGTCACAGGAAAAAAATAAGGAAGCTTCTCTGTCTTACATTGGACACCGATTGGAGGGGAGTCTTGTTGAGTGTTTGTACCCATAGGCTTGCCTTCATGTATGTTTGAGGTTTTAATTTATACTACCTTCTTGTTCCTGGGTTAGTAATATTCTTGGGGCACCTGACAGAATCACCAGTAAAACAGTGGAGGGACATGCTTGCCACCCAAGCTGCATAGTATTCCCACAGGTAACTCTGATAAGGAATAGTGCACAATGCAAAATTTACAAAGAATGGGGCTTCCCTGATAGCGCAGTGGTTAAGAATCCGCCTGCCAGGGGACACGGGTTTGAGCCCTGGTCTGGGAAGATCCCACATGCTGTGGAGCAACTAAGTCCATGTGCCACAGCTACTGAGCCTGTGCTCTAGAGCTGGTGAGCCACAACTACTGAGCCCGCACACCTAGAACCTGTGCTCCACAACAGGAGAAGCCACCACAATGAGAAGCCCACGCACCACAACAAAGAGTGGCCCCTGCTCCTCTCAACTAGAGAAAGCCCATGCACAGCAACGAAGACCCAACACAGCCATAAATAAATAAATAAATAAAATTTAAAAAAACCTAACCTTTAAAAAAAAATTCACAAACAATTCACCATGAGCAAGAGTTAGCAAACCCCCAGTAAGATCAAATCTCACCAAAACTTTGGCATCTGAATTATTAGCTGTAACCTAAAGATGTGTATGATTAAAATGACTAAAGATTTAAAGAAAATTTTGGAAACGTTAGAAAATAACATTACAAAAGATTTTAATATACCAAGCAAACTAAAAATAGAACTTCTACAAGTGAAAATTAGACCCAGTGAAATTAAAGGTGCAACTGATATATTACCTACAAAATGAATCTGAGGAAATTACTCAGAAAATAACATTGAAAGATGATAATATATGAAAAAGTAATTAAGAAACATGGAGACTAGGATGCGAAGGACCAACATGTACCTAAATGTTCCTTAAGAATCGAATGAGGGAGTGGGGACCACTGATGGTCCAGTGGTTAGAACTCCGTGCTTCCACTGCAGGGGTCACAGGTTGGATTCCTGGTCGGGGAAATAAGATCCTGCATGCCGCACAGTGCAACCAAAAAAAAAAAGAATAGAATGGGGGAGAAGGAAATTGGTATAATAGCTGAATATCTTCCGAAAGTGATAAAGGATATAAACCCTCAGCTTAAAAACACAGAATGAGTCCTGACCAGGATGACAGTGAAACTGTAGAACATCACAGCCAAAGAGTAGTTCTTAAAAGGCTGAATGAGAATCACGATGAATAGGACATAGTTCACGTCCTCAAGATGCTTATAGCTTAGGGTAGATGACACTTGTTAAAAATGTTGTTGCAGTCATTTCTACTAGTCTTTGCTTTGTAACAAACTAACTCAGGTTTGAAAAACTATTATTTCTCATGATTTTGTGGATTGACTGGGTAGTTTTGCTGGTCTTGCTTAGGCTCATACAGCTTCATTCAGCTGGTGCGTTGGCTGGGGACTAGGCTTGACTGGGTCTCTCTTTCCATGTGGTTTTCAACTTAGGCTTCTTCACAGCATGGTGGTCTTAGGGCAGACCTGAAAGCTGTAAGACCTCTTTTAAGGCTAAAGCTTATAAGTTACATGGTGTCACTTCTACCACATTCTGTTGTAGAAAAGCAAGTCACAACGCCAGCCCAGATTCATGGGATTAGAGAAATAGACTATATCTCTTGATGGAGGAGCTGTAGAGATTTTGTGGCCATATTTAATTTTCAACATGAGTATAATTAGATCAGTGCTGTGATAGAGGTTAACAAAAGGATGCTATAGAACAGAGCGGGTAGAAACTTATCTCAGCTTGGGAGAGGAGTCGGGGGAAGGCTTCTCAGAGAGGATAATGCTTCAGTTAAACCCTTTAAAGGAAAGCTTTATGTGATAGTGTAGTTATAAAAAACACAGGTATTTTTCTTTATGAAATGTTTTGACAACTCACATCAAAATCTGAGAATTTTCCATAAGTTCAGAACATGGTGCATTTTCTCTGCTTCACTTCCGTGGTGTAGGAATCTTACACCTTTTAGCTCTTAGCCAAAGATACTCTTTAAATGTTGGTTGGGGTAAATTGATGAGATAGTACTGCTGAGGCAGAAAGTTCAGTTAGAGGATTTTTTTAAGCTTTTTAATCTTCATAGAGTTTTCTTCTTGAAAAATCCAGCTGACATTATTTTGGTTGAGAAAAGTTGCCAGGCTTTATTAAAGTAGTTAGCAGATACAGAAGTCACTCCTTCTCACTTAGTACTGCCTAGACTAATCTTCTGACTCAGTTTCTGAAATTGTATTGGAGTCAGTTGATCTTGTCCTCTAAAATGCAGATCTTTTTTTTTTTTTTGCAGTACGCGGGCCTCTCACTGTTGTGGCCTCTCCCGTTGCGGAGCACAGGCTCCGGATGCGCAGGCTCCGGATGCGCAGGCTCAGCGGCCATGGCTCACGGGCCCAGCCGCTCCGCAGCATGTGGGATCCTCCCGGACTGGGGCACAAACCCGTGTCCCCTGCATCGGCAGGCGGACTCTCAACCACTGCGCCACCAGGGAAGCCCAAAAAATGCAGATCTTTTATTCAAGCAAAGTTAGTGAACCATGAACACACAGTTTAATTAAGGGGATCAGACTGGTGGCGGGGGAGACACTTAAGTAAATATGTCATCATGACAGAATTCATCAATTGCTGGAATATAGATATGAGCAGGATTATATGAGAACATAATTGTTGCCTGAAGAAGAGAAGAAAGGTTTTCATAGAGTAGGTAACAATTCAGCAGAGCATTAAAGAGTCATTAAGAATTTCCCAAAGAAGAGAGTCTGTGACATGTGGAAAGATCAAGAGGCTTGAAAGAGCCTGGAGTCCGGACCACTGCATGCAGTAGAATTGAATGTGCTTGCTTTTCTTTTTCTCCCAAGATGCGAATAGCCTTTTTGTCATTTTTTTCTGTAATTATAAAAATAATATATGCTTAATTTAGAAAATTCAGACAATAAGAAAAGTAAGTAAAACCTAGCCATAATCCCATTATTTAGCAAAACATTCATAAGTATTTTGGGTCCTTCTTCAATTGACATTTTTTTTTGTTTTTTTTTTGGCTGCGTTGGGTCTTCGTTGGTGCGCACGGGCTTTCTCGAGTTGCGGCGAGCAGGGGCTACTGTTGGTTGTGGTGCGCAGGCTTCTCATTGTGGTGGCTTCTCTTGTTGCGGAGCATGGGCTCTAGGCGCGCAGGCTTCAGTAGTTGCAGCATGTGGATTCAGTAGTTGCAGCACGTGGATTCAGTAGTTGCAGCACGTGGATTCAGTAGTTGCAGCACGCAGGCTTCAGTAGTTTGCGACACATGGGCTCAGTAGTTGCGTCGTGCGGGCTCTAGGGCGTACAGGCTCAGTAGTTGTGGTGCATGGGCTTAGCTGCTCCGTGGCATGTGGGATCTTCCTGGACTAGGGATTGAACTCATGTCCTCTGCATTGGCAGGCAGATTCTTAACCACTGAGCCACCAGGGAAGTCCCAGTTGACTTTTTTTTTTTTTTTTGTGGTA
>NW_006796211.1:1155167-1182315 GCF_000442215.2 Lipotes vexillifer
CGAACCCGTGTCCCCTGCATCGGCAGGCGGACTCTCAATCACTGTGCCACCAGGGAAGCCCTGGGGGCTACTCTTCGTTGTGGTCCGCAGGCTCTCATTGCAGTGGCTTCTCTTGTTGTGGAGCACGGGCTCTAGGCGCGCGGGTCTCAGTAGTTTGGCACATGGGCTCAGTAGTCGTGGTTCGCGGACTCCTAGAGTGCAGACTCAGTAGTTGTGGCATACGGGCTTAGTTGCCCCACGGCATGTGGGATCTTCCAGACCAGGGCTCAAACCCGCGTCCCTTGCATTGGCAGGCGGATTCTTAACCACTGCGCCACCAGGGAAGCCCTGTGCCTTGCTTTCTGATAAGATGAGATTTATATACTTGTTTTGAAATGGCTCAGCTCTTACTCTGAAGCTGAGTAAAATTACTTAGTTTGAACCATTTTCATTTGTATTTTCACTGCAGTATGACACAAGTAGTGGGAACTGTAGATCATTAGGAATTTATCTTTAATTTTCTGATTGTGGATTTCTCTAGCACACACTTTCATTTCCTAAGTATGCTTTCTTGAAGACATAAAATCTCTACTGTAAAAGCATCTCAAACTGCCTAAAGTAGCTTTTTATAACTGGTAAATCAAGTAGAGCCTAGTTGGTATTGTTGCAGTGAAGGGAAACAGGAGCTATAAAGTTAGAAGCAGAAAATTAAGACCAGGAAATGACTGGATATTGCCTTTGGAACATTTTGTCCTTTGATTCCATAAATGCAGTTTTGCTCTCAAGGAAATGGGCTTGTAGCCAATTCTACCATTCAAGTTATTACCTTTATTTGATATTATTTAGAAAGGACACACGTTATTCCAGTAATGTTTCTTTTGCACATAAATAGTGGGTGTGTTCTAAGTCTTCTTTGGACCAAGGAAAGTGGAAGAACTACTTTTTTTAAAGTTATTATTTGTTTTTTTGTTTTTGTTTTTTTTTTTTTGCCGTACGCGGGCCCCTCACTGTTGTGGTCTCTCCCGTTGCGGAGCACAGGCTCCGGATGCGCAGGCTCAGCGGCCATGGCTCACGGGCCTAGCCGCTTTGTGGCATGTGGGATCTTCCCGGACCGGGGCACGAACCCGTGTCCCCTGCATCGGCAGGCAGACTCTCAACCACTGCGCCACCAGGGAAGCCCATTATTTGTTTTTTTAACTTCACCTCCCGTTAAGTGGACCAGAGTTTATTTAGAAATAGTTGAAAGTTGGGTAGGGAGATGTTAATTGGATGCTTACTAGTTGGCAGGTACTGTGATGTGAGAAGTGAGACAATCCCTATAAAAATCACATGATTCAGTGCCTGCCTATAATGTAAATAATAAGTGTCCAATGATCATATTACTGAATCATTGAACCATGACAATCTTGTGAGATAGGTATTAACATTCTCATTTTATTTATTTATTTATTTGGCTGCGCTGGGTCTTCGTTGCTGAGTGCGGGCTTTCTCTCGTTGCAGCGAGCAGGGGCTACTCTTCGTTGCAGTGCGCGGACTTCTCATTGAGGTTGCTTCTCTTGTTGCGGAGCACAGGTTCTGGGCACGCGAGCTTCAGTAGTCGCAGCACGTGGGCTCAGTAGTTGTGGCATGTGGGCTTCAGTAATTGTGGTGAACGGGCTTAACTGCTCTGCGGCATGTGGGATCTTCCCGGACCGGGGATCAAACCTGTGTCCCGTGCATTGGCAGGCGGATTCTTTAACCACTGTGCCACCGGGGAAGTCCAACATTCTCATTTTAGAGATGAGACAGTTGTGGCTTCTAGAGGTTAATTTGTCCATAGCCAATAGAGTTAGTGTTAGAGGCATGTCCCCAACTCAGATCTGTCTTATTGTGGAGCCCAAGTAGGACTACTAAGTACAGTTGCGTAAGCTACACTGTGCAATCCCAGGGGGGTGCTGTTCACATAGTCTGTGATGTGAATGGTGCCCCCTGGAGTTGTGCCACAAGCCAACTCTTGTTCCAGTTGTCTTTTTTGTTTTTGTTTTGTTTACCACTGCTCTACTTTGTAAGTAGAATTATGAATAAATCATTCACTGAATAGTCTCTGTCCTTGCAAACATTCATGTCTATGTTTGGCTATTTAATGTTTTTTTTTCTTCTCAATTCAGGAGTATTTTAACGAACTCTCCCCTCCTCTTCTTAAAGATTACGTGGAGATGAACACAAATCTAAATATGATTCTTAGTTGTATTATCTGTACATATTGGCTTTGCTTTTTTATTTTTATATTTGGGCTAAATTAAGTTAGAAGTCTTTTTTGGGTTTCAAAATAAAGATAATTGTTTGTGTTTTGTAGCATGCTATTTGGTCCTGCCCAATATTCTTATGGTAAATGTTAAACTTTAATGACACTCATAAAATGTTCAGGTTTAATGATACTTTAATGACACTCATAATAGGAAATGGTATTTGTTTTTGTTTTATTTTTAAGTCATTAACAAAGCTAAAATCTTTCAGATTTCCTTTTCTAGCACTAAACCAAAATCTGTAGAATACCCAATATCCAAATTGGATAAAAGAATACTTTGGCTTTTATTCTTGGCATTTATAAAATTCACTTCATTAAACATGTATTGTAGATATACTTTGTACCCTCAGCTACCCGAAGCTTTGGGAATATAAAGATAATTGAAGTAACAGTCTCTGCTATCTAGTAATGCCCAGTCTGGTTGAAGACGCCCACTAAGCAAATATTCTCTAAAACAAGTAGCAATGCTGGAATAAACAAGTATACTAATATTTTGATAGCACTCTTTAAGGAGGGAGTGATTAAACCGCATATATCAGGCTTAAGATCTCTCAGAGGAGGTAACAGAATTTAAGCTTGGTCTTTAAGAGTAGAAAGGCAAAGGAGAGGAAGGCTTTCCAGGAAAGGGAACAGTCTGTGCAAAGTCTAGATGTTTAAAGGTTTATGGTGTGTCTTGGGGAGTTTGAGTAGTTTGATGTGACAGATAAGAGATGGAAAAGCAAATTGGGCAGAGTTGTGAGAAACTCATAGAACATAGTAATGAATATGGGCATTATCTTATGGACATTGAGGAAACATGGGAGGGTATAAAAATAAGCCAGTGCTTGATCAGATCTAAGATTTGCACTTATAATTTGAATGGCCATATGAATGATAAATCAGAGGGGAGTGAGAAAGAAGGCAGGGAAACTACTACCTTTCCAGTAGGTAGGCTTATGTAAAATGAAAGAGATTCCTATGGTGTTAGCTATGCAGAGAGACAGAAGGAAAAAAATGGGCAGTTGAGCAAGGAGCAGTAGGATTTGTGAGTAGTGTGGAAATGAGAGGAGTAAAGGATGACTGTAATCCTTCATTTGGTAACTGAGTGGAAAGTAGTGCAATTCATTAATTTTTCTTTTTAAAGATACAGGAAGAGAATTAGAGTTAAGTTTTGATAGTAAGTTTGGAGTATCTAGCTGAAGGTGTCTGTCCATTAGACAGGGAGGGGTTGTAGATGTATATTAGGGGTTGTTTATGTATTGTTGGGATTGGATGAAATGGCACAGGAAAATCTGTAAAATGAAGTTATTGCCAAAAACAGAATCCTGGACGAACACCTTTTGAGGGGCATGTAGAGAAAAGGAACAGTTGTGTTCTCAAATTGCATCTTTCATAGAAACCACATTTTTTTTCTATTTAAAAAAAATAGCCTTTTTTAAAAGAGCAGTTTTAGATTCACAGCAAAATTGAGAGGAAGGTACAGAGATTTCCCATATAACCTCTGCCCCCACACATGCATAGCCTCTCCCACTATGAATATCCCCTTCCAAGTTTAAGTCTATTGAGGTAAAATTTACACACAGTAAAATACAGCCCTTTTAGATATACAATTCTATGAACTTTAATGAATGTAAACTCTTATGTAATCACCACGACCACCACAGTCAAGATACAAAATATTTTCATTACTCCAGAAAGTCCCTTTATAGTTCTTTTTAGTCATTCATCTTTCCCCTTCCCAGCCTCTGTCAGTCAGTGATCTGATTTCTGTCTGTATAGTTTTGCCTTTTCCGGAATGCCATGTAAATTGAATCATACAGTATATAGCCTCTTGTGTCCACTTCTTTTACTTAGAATAATGCTTTTGAGATTTATCCATGTTATTTTAGTATCAGTGGCAGTTTGTTTATCCATTCACCAGCTGATAAACATTTACTTTGTATTCAGTTTTTGGCAATTATGAATAATGCTGCTATAAACATTCACAGACAGGTCTTTGTATAGACATGTATTTTTATTTTTCTTGGGTAAACACCTAGGAGTGAGTCATAGATAAGTGTATGTTTAACTTTATAAAATTTACATAAAGTGACTGTACCATTTTGTATTCCCACCAGCAGTGTATGAGAGTTTTTCAGTTGCTCCACATTCTTGCCAGCCCTTGGTATTTTCAGGATTGTTTTGTTTTTAATTTTAGCCATTCTTTTTTTGCTGTACGCGGGCCTCTCACTGTTGTGGCCTCTCCCGTTGCGGAGCACAGGCTCCGGATGCGCAGGCTCCGGATGCGCAGGCTCAGTGGCCATGGCTCACAGGCCCAGCTGCTCCGCAGCATGTGGGATCCTTCCGGACCGGGGCACGAAGCCGTGTCCCCTGCATTGACAGGCGGACTCTCAACCACTGCGCCATCAGGGAAGCCCAATTTTAGCTGTTCTTATAAGTGTATAGCGGCATCCTATTGTGGTTTCAGTTTCCCTAATGGTTAATGATACTGAGTTTATTTCAAATGCTTATTTACATTGTCTTCTTGGGTGAAATGACCTTTTTTTAAAAAGAATTGGGTTGCTTGTTTTATTATTGAGTTAGAATTCTGTGTATATTTTGGATATAATTCCTTCATCAGACATATGATTTGTAAATATTTTCTTGAAGTCTGTGGCTTGTCTTTTCATTCTGTGAACAGTGTCTTCCAAGCAGCAGTTTCTAGTTTAATAAAGTACATTTCATTTTTTTCTTTTATGCATACTTTTTGTGTCCTAAGAAATCTTTGTGTCCCAGAATTACAAAGACTTTTTCCTGTGTTTTCTCCTGTAAATTTTATAGTTTTAGGATTTACATTTAGATCTGCAGTCCATTTTGCATTAATTTTCTATGTGACGTAAAGAGATTGATGTTTTTGCATATGTATGATGTCAAGTTAATTGTTCCACCACCATTTATTTTATTTTATTGCCTTTCTCTGTTGAATTATCTGGCCAACTTTGTTGAAACCAATTGGCCATTTATGTGTGGGTCTATTTCTGGATTCTATTTTGTTTCCTTGTTCTGTATTATCTGTCCTTTCACTAATTCCGTGTCTTGATTACTTTACCTGCAACTACATTTATTTTAGAGATGATCGTGGTATCTGTTAGGAATGCTGTTGGCAGCAAGGAACAGAAAGCCCTGCTAATAATGAGTTTATTTTTGTTATGACAAGAAGTCAGACAAAGCAGTTGCTGATTTAAGCTGTTCATTTATACGAGGGGTTAACAAACTATAGCCTGCTGGCCTAATCTGGGCTGCCACTTGTTTTGTAAATCACCTGTGGAGGTTCTTGAAAATGCATATGCCAAGGCTTTATCTCTGAGACTGATTTAGTTGCTAGGGTAGGAGGTGAGGGGATAGAGGGAGGATCAGGTATTTTAATTTTAACATGCTCCCTGGTGATATTGGTAATTGTGTTGTTTAGTCATGGTTAAGAACCATTAATCTAAGGTTGGTTCTTAGAGTGTGGTCTCCAGACTAGCAGCATCACCATCTCCTGGAAACTTTTTAAAAATTCAAATTATCGGGCCCATCCCAGCCTTACTGAATGGGAATTCTTGTTAGGGCCCAACAGATTGTGTTTCAACAAGTTCACCAGGTGATTCTTAGGCAAGAATCACCTTGAGAACCTTGAAAAGCATTGCTGAGTGTTTCCCAGATAAGCCTAGGGAAGATTAATTGACTGTCTTTTAAAAAACAAAAAACTTAATTGAGATAAGTATTAAATTATGTGACAGATAGTTAAGTTTGAAATTGGATTGAAGGTGCACAAATGATCTAACATGGTAAGTGCTGAGTACTGTATTGGACCTAATTATTCAAAGTATAAGTTAGGTTGCTATTTTTTTTTTTAAATATATATTAATTAATTTTATTTATTTTTGCTGTGTTGAGTCTTCGTTTCTGTGCGAGGGCTTCCTCTAGCTGTGGCAAGCGGGGGCCACTCTTCATCGCGGTGCGCGGGCCTCTCACTATCGTGGCCTCTCTTGTTGCGGAGCACAGGCTCCAGACGCGCAGGCTCAGTAGTTGTGGCTCACGGGCCTAGTTGCTCCGTGGCATGTGGGATCCTCCCAGACCAGGGCTCGAACCCGTGTCCCCTGCATTAGCAGGCAGATTCTTAACCGCTGCGCCACCAGGGAAGCCCCTAGGTTGCTATTTTTAAGTAGCTTTTAAAAATCATTTTTGTGTGTGTTCATTACTTTTTCCTACCCTTTAAGGAAGAGTTAAGGAAATAGAAGGCAGTTCTTAACGTTTACAGACTTTATAAACAAGGGAAGAATGCAGATAAACATGTATAAACACAAAAGGCAAACATATAAACATGTTTCTTTCAGGGTTTGTAAATGTATTACAGTGGAGGTAGGCTATCCAAAAGAAAACTTGAGTTTATTTAGCCTATATACCAAAGAAAAAACAGTACCTCATAGCATGTAAAATGTGTCTTCAGTTTAGTTTGCTCTTTAATGGTAACCTTCCCAGTTATAATTACTAATTGCTTAAACATGGAGTCTAATATCTTTTCTTCATCTGTTTTTAGGGAGCTGTAAATGTCCTACTTATGTTATTTCTCCTTCCACTTGGACAATGGTTTAGATTCAATTAGGCTGTCTTTTATTTCCTGCAGGTGATTCCTGCAGTATTTCTTATCCAGTTCTGAAAAAATAAGAGGTTAATTAGAACTAAGCTCTAGTTTGTTTTCTAGGTGTTAAAAAAACTTTTGAAAGGAGAACTTCTGAAAAAAGAAATTTGATTACATTTGTGATGTATAGGATCAGTCATAACCAAGAGTTAAACTTATTTGACTGAATTGTAGTTCTAATAGCAGTAACTCTGAATATAAAAGGAAGTTCGCAAAAACAGATGCTGTCATTGAAACCAGAGACTGAACACCTCTCTGGCCCTTATTTCCAAGGCAAGAATAGCTGACATATTAGAATTTCCTTGGGAAAATGAAGCAAAAAAGACTTAAGACTGTTTCTCAATCATAGTTTACAGCCAAAGGGACTTGAATTTTATAGAGTTACAAAAGATGTTTGAACTGGGTTCCTTAGTAGTCCAGAGTACCTCTGTTATTGGAATTTTGCTTCCTGTGTCTTAATTTTACTGGGAAGACCTCATTGTCTTTAACAATCTCATAGCCCCACCCATTTTAACTTTTTGTCAGGTTTTGGTCTTCAGAAACCCTCCTAAATCAGCACACTTTTTTTTCATCATGATTTCCTTTTCGTAAATTAATTCTCTTGTTAATTTTTCTAGTATTTCTTGAATAAGCATTTGGTGACAATACTGGGTTTTGTCACTTGTGGTTTTCCTTAGCATTGGGCAGTCTCCACCTGATTCTGAACTTGTTTACTTCCTTGTTGAGCAACTAATAATAAACCGTCATGACTAGAAAAATACTTGACATTGAAAAGGAATGCTTCTGTTCCTCAGGGTCATTTTATACGTGCATCTCCCCAGCTTCTTTCAAATGTCTCAGAACTTTAAGAACTATTTATGTCAGAGAAGTCTCCCTCAGAAATACAGGAGACTTATAACAAGGGTGGTAAAAATGCATGTGATGATTTACTACCTAATAAGTATGTTTCTACTGATAATTTTTGGAAGCAAACACATTTTCACTTTTCCTTAAGCATAAGAGAAGCTTCTCTTCTTTTTTAAAATTAATTAATTAATTAACTTTTGGCTGTGTTGGGTCTTTGTTGCTGTGCATGGGCTTTCTCTAGTTGTGGCGAGCAGGGGGGCTACTCTTCGTTTTGGTGTGCGAGCTTCTCATTGTGGTGGCTTCTCTTGTTGCGGAGCACGGGCTCTAGGCACGCGGGCTTCAGTAGTTGTGGCACGCAGGCTCAGTAATTGTGGCTTGCGGGCTCTAGAGCACAGGCTCAGTAGTTGTGGCGCCTGGGCTTAGTTGCTCTGCGGCATGTGGGATCTTCCCGGACCAGGGCTCGAACCCATGTCCTCTCCATTGGCAGGCGGATTCTTAACCACTGCGCCACCTAGCAAGTCCGAGAAGCTTCTCCTAGCTTTATTTCTCATCATACGAGTAAAATTACAAATATTTTAGTTGTTAATTAGTTTAGGACACTGTAGAAAACTTTTAATAAAATTGACAGACTATCACATATATTTCTGGGTATTGGTCTCAAATTCACTATACACTTTTTCATGAAAAGCTGTATGAATTAAGAGAGCAGCTGCAGGTCTTATTTATTATAGATCTTGATTTATTCTGTTTTTTAAAGACATTCAGAAGATATCTGTATATCAAAAGAATTGCTGATAATTTTCTCTAGATGTGGACCCATTTAAATCAGTACTGGCTTCTCTCATTTTGTTGATTGCATATATTTGTGACCCTTAGATTATAGGGAATGGAAGTGAACAGCAGCTGCAAAAAGAGCTAGCAGATGTGCTGATGGATCCTCCAATGGACGACCAGCCAGGGGACAAGGAGCTTGTGGAAAGGTCACAATTGGATGGCGAAGGAGATGGGTCTCTTTCTAATCAACTCTCAGCTTCATCCACCATTAACCCTGTGTCATTAGTAGGGCTCCAGAAACCAGAGATGAGCCTGCCAGTGAAACCTGGACAAGGAGGTTAGGATTGCTGCATTGCTTGCATAACTGAAGGTTATTGTTTTTAATATTTGAGTGTCCATTCTGTACTAGGTTTGATTCAAAGCAAGCAAAAACCATTATCTATGTTCTCTAGAATCTTCAAATTCTAGATTTAGGGGGATGTGAGAGGAGTAAATATATGTACTATTCTGATTTCACTTTAAATGTATGTCATTTTTAAAATTTTATTGGGATAGAGTTGATTTACAATGTTGTTTTAGTTTCAGGTGTGCAGCAAAGTGAATCAATTATACATATACATATGTCCACTCTAAATGTATGTCATTTATACCAAAGAAAGAGAAACAGTAGCTATAAGACATTGAGGGAGTCTTAGAGTATTTAAGGATCTTTTTCCAGGAAAGAAGGAATTTGAGTATAGTGTTGGAGAAATAGAGGAATAATGCTTGGTGAAGAGATGTTTGCCCCAGGCCTTTATAGCTTGGCGGGAATAGTTGTCAAGTTGAAAAAAAGGAGCTGAAAAACGTAGCAAGGAAGGAGAAAAAAGGCAATTATAAAGGCGTTGGGGGAAGTAGGGTGTTAAAACTGTAGATGTTTATTGGGAAAGGGAAAGCAAGGGGACTGAGAGAACATGATAGAGTAGCTACAATGATGAATGAGAAAAATAATTAGAGCAGATCAGAAAGAAGACAGAGATAGGATTTTTCAGGGTGGTAAAATACTAAATGTATTTTTGATCTAAATGTAAATTATAAAGTGAAAACAAATTAGAGGAGTCAGAAAGGTAAATCAGATCTGAGTTTCAGGTCACCGTTTAGGTTTGGGGTTGAGACTACAGCCATACCTAAAATTTTTAGTGTTGGTGACAGAGTTCTGGTGTGAGATTTCTGGCTTTAATGGGCATTTCCTCTGGGGCAATGGCATATTCTCTCATTAGTATTTAATTTTAGAACCTAAATGTAACTTGTAGATTTTTACTTGATATTCATGTCAACAGAATATCAAAGTGAAAATAATCACCTCCTTATTGTTTCTTTCAGATTCTGAAGGGTCTAGTCCTTTCACACCAGTGGCTGATGAGGACAGTGTAGTTTTCAGCAAACTAACTTATTTAGGCTGTGCCTCAGTAAATGCTCCCAGGAGTGAAGTGGAAGCCTTAAGGATGATGTCCATCTTAAGGGGCCAGTGTCAAATTTCACTAGATGTAACCCTGTCAGTGCCGAACGTATCTGAAGGAACTGTGAGGTGAGACCAGCTTCTTGAAATGTTTGTATTCAATAACATTTGATCAGATTTCTGACCTATAGTTTTAGAAAGAAGCAGTAGTGAACAAAATCTGTAATTATTTTATTCATGTTTAATTCATCTGGCACTTAGTTATCACATCTTCCAAGGATTGTGACCTTTATGAAAAATAGTCACTTGTTTGAACAGTTTTTTATACTCTTCCCCACCCCAGTTCTGTGTAGCACATTAGAAATTTAAATGTTTTGGGGATTATTGAAACATGTTGACCTAAGAGTCTGCCTAACAATTTATATTTCTCATATGCCCCCAATACAAATACTAGCTTGACACATTAGTTCAATATGAGATTTCATGCTGACTTTGGAAGTTACAGAAACCTGTTGGTAAATATTAACTATTCCAGTACAGTTCCTAAATTTTTAAGATGAGGAAACTGAGGCCCAGAAAAGTCTCTCAAAATGGCTGTTGTTTATACAAACTGAAACAGGTAACAGTGATTAATGGTAGCCAGTCAGATATCTATATTAGCTAGCCAAATACAAAACTCTAATAATGAGTTGAACAGAACTGAAATAAAATAACTTTTTCTTTATTATAAAAAATGCATACTTATTTCAGAAAAATCAGAGGACACAAACAAGCAAAAATTTAGGAAAATACTCTTCTTTTAATTTAATGTTTTTAATTGAAGTATAGTTGATTTACAATGTGCCAATCTCTGCTGTACAGCAAAGTGACTCAGTTATACACATATAGACATTCTTTTTTCTTTAATATTTTTTTCCAGTATGGTTTATCACAGGATATTGAATATAGTTGTGCTACACAGTAGGACCTTGTTTATTTATCCTATTATATAATAGTTTACACCTGCTAATCCCACACTCCCAGTCCTTCCCTCCCTCATCCCACTCCCCCTTGGCAACCACAAGTCTGCTCTTTGTCTGTGAGTCTGTTCCTGTTTTGTAGATAGGTTCATTTGTGCCATATTTTAGATGAGGAAAATATTCTTAATTCTACTCTCCCGTTGGTAAATAACAGTTAACATCTTGGTTTATTAAGACCCTTTTTGTGTAGTTGTATGTGTATATGTTTGTGTATGTGTGTATATACCTACATATATGGGCAAGTATAATTATACAACTTAGAATCAACATTTTTAACAACAGTGGAATAATATAATACATACCATCTTGTAACATGCTTTCCTCACTTAGTTTTTTATATTGTGAATCTCTTTCCATATCAGTAAATATGCTTAAAAATTTTAACTTATGATGGCACATGATGGGCTATTCAGAAATAACCAATCTCTAATGTTGACATATTTTAGTTGTTTTAATGAGAAAAGTACTACTAATAATAGCTAATGTTAAACTTTTATTATATGAGCATGTAAGTGCTTTACCTGTAATTTTCTTATAAATTATTTTTTAGCTAAATTTTTATGTATTTTTGTATTTCCTTAGGATCAATTCCTAGAAGGTAGACTTATTGGGTCAAAGATTTGCCCATTTTTATGGGTTTTGATACATTGCCAAATAGCCATCTAGAAATATTGATCTAGTTCATACACTTTTATCAGCAGTGTATGAATCTGTTTCTCCACCCTCAATCATTTTGGATTTTTATGGTAGTAGAATTGTAGCTGTATATGGTTAGCAGTAGTAGTAAGTTAATTAATTAATATTCCAGTTATCTGCATATATAATTCTTCTCTTGAGTATTTAAAGAACTACTTCACAAAGACTCACAAATACTGATTTTAATTGTATTTATTAATGTGAAACTTAATAAAATTTTTTTAGCCCTCTTTTTTTTTTTTTTTTTTTTTTGTAATAAAGTTTATTTCTTTTTCTTTGGCTGCACTGCAGCTTGTGGGATCTTAGTTCCCTGACCAGGCCACCTCAGTGAAAGCGCTAAGTCCTAACCACTGGACCATCAGGGAATTCCTTAGCACTCATTTTTATATGAGCATTCATTTTTATGTGCTTCTTAGTCAGTAGTCATTCCCCCCAACTGAAATTATACTTTGTTCTAATATATTTTAATTCTATAAAAACATGAGAAAACTAGTTTCTCTTGCCCCATGTTTTCAGTCTTTATCAAAGTGCCTTTGAACTTGGATTAGGTCACCTTCTTAGGTATTTCCATTATCCCCTGGGCTTTCCCATCAGTGGCCCTGCCCATTCAGTGTTGAAATTGCATAATTTTCTCAGTTTCTTTCATAGCTGTGTCATCAGTGCCCAGAATGGAGCCTGAAATGTTATAGGTATCACATAAATATTTGTTGAATGAATACATTTTTGAATGAATGATATTCCTTTGATTTTCAGTGAATGGCATCCTTTTGATTTTATTAATGATTTCCTTTTTTTAGGTGTTAACATTTTTTACAGTCTCTCTCCCTTGTTTGCCATGAAGCAAAAGAACATGTTTCACTCTGAGAAAGCACATCACCTTTTTATTTTTTAAAATAATAAAGCAGATTAGGTCATTCTTTTAGGAGATAATGAGAAGCACAGCTTTAATGATCTATTTTGGTATTCTAATTTACCCATTATCTTTATTTAGTTACAGACTATATAAGAAACATTGATACTGTTTATGCTTTCCTGATTGCCTCCCTAAACCATGGGGTTATGTAGTTTTTAGTATCATGGAATTGTGTAATCAGTAACTTTAAGAATTCACATATGACTTACTTATCAAGACTTAAGATTAATATGATTAGCATACCAAAAATGGATTATATGATCTTTTTGCTAGAAGGATGAGTCTTGAATCATAATATGGATGTAGTGAAAATATTCTACAATCCCTCTAATCTCTTTATATCTTTTTTTCTGAACAGACTCTTAGATCCTCAGACAAACACTGAAATAGCAAACTACCCTATCTACAAAATCCTCTTCTGTGTTAGAGGGCATGATGGAACTCCTGAGAGTGACTGTTTTGCTTTCACTGAAAGTCATTACAATGCAGAGCTCTTCAGAATACATGTCTTCCGGTGTGAAATACAAGAAGCTGTAAGTACTTAAGAGGGAACGGTCTGCAGTGAAACTTCATCTGTACCCTCACTACGTTGAAATGATTATAGTATTTATTATGGTCATTTATAAGCCAAATGAAATTCTCTGCTACTGTTTATTTCAGCTGGATGGGCTGAAATGTAAATAAACTAAAAGTTTGGTTAACCAGAACCTCATTGTTAAGAGTGTTGGAGGAGACCAATTGACAGCTGCTTAATTGGGTTAAATAGGCATCTTGGTTCTAGCAATGACGTATTTGCAAACCGTTCTTTTAGAGCTAAACTTGTAGGATTATTTTTATTATAATAAATACATTCAAGTAATTCCTAACAATTTTGGAAATCATCGTTCAGTTGGATTCACAACCGCTTCTTTTTTTTTTTTTTTTTTTTTTTTTTTCAACCACTTCTTTTTTAAAGCCTCTTCTCTGACCATTTTTAGTGTTGCTTGCTTTATAGGTCTAATAAATTAGATAATTTATCAAAAGAAATCAATGGAGGAAAGGTGAATTACTCCCCTCAAACAACATAGGTCACCATCAGCCTTAACAAAAGTATTTTATTCTTGTGATAACAGCCCATTTCCTAACATGTCTGGTTGTAGGTGAGCCGGATACTTTACAGTTTTGCCACTGCCTTCCGCCGTTCTGCCAAGCAGACCCCCCTCTCAGCAACTACTGCACCTCAGACTCCTGACAGTGACATCTTTACCTTCTCTGTGTCTTTAGAAATAAAAGAAGATGATGGTAAAGGTTATTTTAGGTAGGACATCTTATTTTATTCTTTTTATTTGAGTTTGTATTAACATGCTGTACTATCTGTGGATTTAGGGAAATTCTAGGTCAGATTACATAACTTTTACATTATAAAATGATTGCTTTTATGGGTAGAGTTTAAAGGAAAATAAATAGGCAAATTTGTAGAGGCAAGATTTAAAGAATTTTAAGCAATAAAAAAAATTCTTTCACGTAGGAAAATGTATCATGCTACCATGTTCTTTTAGATAGACTCAAAGTAACTGGCTGACTGCTGGTATGAAATATGACAGAAGCTATGTCAGCTGGATCTGTAGCTAGATTTGTTTTGCTGGATTTTTTGTGTGTTTTGTTTTGGTTGGTTAGTTGGTTTATTTGTTTTAATAATGTAAAGGTCTTAAGGCTGTTGAAATCAAGTTTTACCATTAAAGTTTATCTGAACACATTGGAAGGGGAGAATTGAGGTCTGTATCTGAAATCTAACCTTACATAGAAATAACTGATTTTGGTTTTTAAGTAAAATTATGCTTCTTTGAGTAGTGAAAATAACCCTGGAATAGAAATTAAAACTTAAATTTAGTTTACTTATTGCTACCATTAACAGTGTGACCTTTTCCAAGTTTCTTTACATCTCCTGACATTAGTTTCCTTATTTATAAAATGAAGTGGCTAGACTCTAAAATCTTTTATAACTTTAAAATATTATGGTTGCAATATGATTGACTTTTTTTTTTTCTCCATAGCCCATATCACAAAATGGGTGCCACTTGGGATCATAATCAGTAGTTGCATGTAGAAGTTTCTTTCCTCCATGACTACCTCATAAAATGGGTAAAATGACATTCCATCAAAATATGAATGATTCCTAATATCTTGCTTTTAAATTTAAAAGCACAATGATTGGTCTGTTTGTTTGAAAAACTGATAACCTTTGCTCTCCCTCAAGAGACTTTGGAATTGTCATGCCATCTGGTGGCCAATTTAGTGTACAATGAAGCTTCAACTTTGATTTGTACAATGAAGTGTGAGGCCTTGTGCTCTGCTTTCTTATTAGCTATATTTCTGTTCTCACAGCAACACTGTGATGTGGTGTTTTCTGCAGTATGCATTCCTGTAGTGGGAAGTAGAAACTGTAATCTATAAACCTTGTAATAATTTTTTTCCTTTTTAAGAAACAGAACAGTTTGTTTAAACAGTTTTTTCCCTTTATTAAAAATATTTATGTAGATCATTTATAAACCCCAGTTATGAATAGGAAAGATTTCTAAGATCTCTCAGAAGAGAAGCACTAGGATAATTTCTCCTCCTTCTGAGATCAGGTATATTCTAAGTAGAAAGGTAACGATCACAAATATCCCTGGTCTGTTCACCTGTATAGCAAGGAAATGCTATACAGAAAACCCCTGGATGGTCATTTGTTTTCACAGTTGTTAGGGCTTTGTTATCTTTTTGTTGCATTGTTTTCCTGAATTTATAGTTACAGTAGAAAATAATGTTGTGTGACCTAATATACTGATGAAATCATTGACAAGTGTGTCTTTCTTCATCAGATTTGAACTTTTCAAATGCAGTTCTTCATCCAGTGATTCTGTAGTATGTCTAGGAATTTACAGCAACAGTCATTGCTGTGCCAAAAGAGTTATCAGCATGAACACTCCCCTTAAAACAATAATAGCAAAGTTAAAAAGTGGAAATTAAATGTTGACCAGAATAGAATGGTTAAAATACGATGCATTTCATAAAATATACAAATATCAAATCGTTATGTTGTAAACCTGAAACTAATGTTGTATGTCAGTTATACCTAAAAAAAGATACAATGGTATACCCATATGACTTACCACCTATTTAAAAAATATATGTATATATAGTTAGCCATAGTACAAGATAGATTGTGGTTTCGCCATAGCATAAATATAGACCAAGTGCTGTGGCAAGAATTAATGCTCTTCTTTTCATTCCTGAAAAAGTATAATCCTTATATTATTAAAATTAGAAACCTGCATTTCAGTTTAGCCCTTAGGAAAATGGAGCATTTTCAGTTATATCATTCAAAACACTTCTTTCTGATCTTATTTAATCTACAAAGTACCCCATTTGATATTGTCCTTATTTTATAGGTAAAGAAAGCCAGGGAAGATAACCTGGATGTCTGTTTCTTAATTTACACAATAGGAATTAAATGTAAAATTACTTGGTTGGATCCATTCATTCAATGATAGTGATAAGACCAGAAATACAATCTAGACCCCCCGACATCAGTGAAGTGAACTTCCACTGCTTATACTCTCCACCCTGCTTCCTATTAATGTAGCTTTTCCTTGCCCTTCAGACTCAGGACACCAGTGATAACTTTATTTCCACTGTTGTTGTTTTAAATACTGCTGAGAGATGAGATTATATTAATTTATACTTAAATATCCACAGAACATAGAGACTAGTGTATCTAATATAAATGAAAAACTGAGACCTGTCCATATCCTCATAGGTGAAAATTCTGTCAGCCACAAATATTTGACAGTTTGGTATGCAGAAGTTTTTCTTGCACGTTGGTCATTTTTAGACTCTTATGCTAAGATTCTTTGATTTTCTAATCTCAGCGTTATCACATGTTCTTGAATTGGTTACTGGTGTAGTAGTGCAGATGGGATTCAAACTAATTTTATTTCTTCAGAGCCAATTTTTAGTTTGAGTAGGTACTCAGAGCTCTCATGTAGCCTTTTATATTATCTTCTAATGGTTCTATTGCTATTATCTTAAAGTTGTACAGTAATAAGGCACAATTTAGATTTGCTGTATATTGGCTGATTGCTGTAGCAGATTTGTAAACCTTTGAGAACAAAGGAGCTAGAGAAAGTGGTGGGTGGGAGACCAGGGGATTATTTTGGTAAACTGTCATTTAAAGAATATTTTCAACTGTTTTCTTAAGATGATGTTTAACTGCATCATTACTGTTATTTTTATAGTTATTTACACATGTTTACAGTAAGGTTATTGCTGCTTAAGGGAAGAATTAGGCAACAGCTTACTGTTGACTATATCTTCCTCATTTCTTGTTTTTTGAAAGCACCTTGTTTTGAAATTCAAAGGATCTGTATAATTATCTTTTCTTCATTATATATTTAAACAAATAAGGCATGAATAATTTATTTGTAAAAAACAGTGACTAAATAGAAAGTGAAAAAAACTAACATTTTTTGAGTGCCTTGGAGCTTTATAAATATCTAATTTAATTTTCACAGCAACAAAAAAGAAAAAACTAAAGCCATGTCTTAGGGGTCATAAGAGTGGTTTTGTAGCTTTTATAAATGGTTTCTATAATGGATTAGTGGATTACATACAGTAATGATGATATTTTCATATCAAGAGGCAGATGATGATATTTAAATATCTGTTATGATTTGAATACCAGGCATAGAAAAGAATTAAATCTGATTCTTTTCAGTGCCTGATTTTCAAATCATAACAAAAATTGTTCTGGTGTATTTTACGAGAAAGTGCTTTGCAAAATTAATGAAACATGTTGTTCTACAGTGCAGTTCCTAAAGATAAAGACAGACAATGCTTTAAACTACGCCAAGGAATTGATAAAAAGATTGTCATCTATGTGCAACAAACAACTAATAAGGAACTTGCCATTGAAAGGTAAACATTTTTAGTAAGTTTGGCTTAAATATAAATTTTAGTTTTTGTCAGTCTAGTGGAGCAGTCATATACTGTATTCAAAAATGTATTTGCAAAATATTTTGTTCCCTGAGGAATTCTTTTGTTCATTAAAGTGAATACTTCATTCATTTTGAATTATCTCTCATAAATCTTCAGCTAATATGTTGATCTCAGCTATGTGATAACACAAGGCAAACATAAAATTTGTTTATCTCAAAGAAATAAAGATGATTTTGATAATGCTATTTTATTGATAATTTTAATATGTCCTCTTTTCTATCAAGAAGAATTTTTTTAAAGTGATCTAATTTAAACATCTTTCTGTAGTCTCTTTTCCAAATTTATATCAGTTCTTTTTTTGCAGGTGTTTTGGTCTTCTCCTTAGCCCAGGAAAAGATGTACGAAATAGTGACATGCACTTGTTAGATTTGGTAAGAATTGCTTTTTTTTTTTTTAAGTTTATACACTGTTTCCTCTATAAAGGTGGTTTCACCAAATCTAAGGTTAAAGCACATTTATGAAGCAATAAACAAAGATAAGGGAATTTCCTTATTTCCTACTTGTTGTTTACTACTTAGTAAACTACTTAGACCTACTTAGTCTGTCTCAGTTTCTTGATCGTGTAATAGTGAATAATTCTTGTTTATCATGTAGGGTTGATGTGGGAATCAAAGGAGACATTTTGTGAGTTATTTGCAAACTATCATGAGCTTTATAAAAGTAGGTGGTGTTCATATTGTTGCTATTATGTGAAAACCTTTATTTTCATAACTAAATTTATGTAGTAAAGACTCACTTGACAGAAGAATTCAACATAGGTTTAGGTAGTAAATTTCCCTAGTGTCTGTACGGTTTGGCAAGCATTTACTTTATGTATAACTTTTCAGGAGCAGTTGCATAAATAATTGGCACATCTTTAATTTTAACTGTAATCATTTGTATATACTCCTAACATATATATATATATGATCCTGTTTCATATTCTTATATTTTTGTAACCTCTTTTTTTAAAGGCAGCAGAATGGCGGGTTAGCTGTTGTGTGTGTGTGGGTTTTTTGTTTTGTTTTTTTTTTGCATTAATGTTGTTTTTACTCTTTTCTTTAGGAATCTATGGGCAAAAGTTCAGATGGAAAGTCCTATGTTATTACTGGGAGCTGGAATCCAAAATCCCCACATTTTCAAATTGTAAATGAAGAAACTCCTAAAGGTGATGCAGATTGCTGACATCATGAACAGAAATTTTAGTCCCAAGGAGATACCCAAATCTTAGCACTGCTTATTTGATAAATATTTAGTGTTTACCTGTTTCTGATGAAACAAAGGAATTTGAATCGTTTTTTGAGTTTACTATTAAATTTGACCAGTAAACAAAGTATTTTTTCCTCCCTCTCCTTTCTTCATTTTTTCCTTTCCCTGCTTCCTTTTCTATTTATGTACTTTTAAAAAATATATTTTTTTTATTTACAGGCTTCTAAATATTTATTTTTTATTTACATTTATATTTAATTAAATTATTTACAGGCTTCTAAATATGACTTGTTTTTGTGGAGAGATAATATATGCACATATAGTTAAAAATTCAAAGGTATCTAGGGAAAAGCAAAAGTTTACCACAGTTCCCAGTGTCCCACCCTAAAGAGCACCACTGTGACCAGTTTCTTGTGTAGCTTTTCAGATATGCTATGCATAAACAACCTTTTTCAAGATGTTTCATACTCTTCCTGAATGTCATTTAAAGTTTGTAATAGAAGTAATTACTTTTACATTAATCATATGAGCAAATATATTTCCATTTAAAAAATTTGCTTCTGCCTTCTCTCTCCCTAGATAAAGTGCTGTTTATGACCACAGCTGTTGATTTAGTAATAACAGAAGTGCAGGAGCCTGTTCGCTTTCTCCTAGAGACAAAAGTCCGAGTTTGCTCACCTAATGAAAGATTATTCTGGCCCTTCAGCAAACGTAGTACTACTGAAAATTTCTTTTTGAAACTAAAACAGGTACTGTACTTTTCTATAAATATAGATGGGGAAATAAGAGAAATTACTTCTGAGGCTGATTTATCATTAATCCAAGCTGTCAATTAGATCTTTAAATAGTTAATGTGTATTTTAAATATAGTAAGAGGAAAATTGTCTTTTATTTTTACCCACCTATTTATCATTTTTGTTGCTCTTCACTTCTTCCTGAAGAACCAAGTTTCCATCTAGTCTCACTTGCCTTTAACCTGAAGAACTTATTTTAGGATTTCTTTTAGTGGAGATCTGTTAGAGACATAACTCTCAGATTTCTTTATCTGAAAATCTTTATTTCACTTTTATTCCAGTAGGATATTTTCACTGGGTATAGGGTTCGGGATTGACAGGTTTTTTACTTTCAGCACTTAAAGATGTCATCCCACAGTCTTGTGGTTCTCATTTTTTTTTAAGTAAGTATGTTCTTTTTTTTTTTTAATTTATTTATTTGGTTGTACTGGGTCTTAGTTGCATCAGGCTGGCTCCTTAGTTGTGGCATGCAGCCTCCTTAGTTGTGGCATGTGAACTCTTAATTGGGGCATGCATGTGGGATCTAGTTTCTTGACCAGGGATCGAACCCTGGCCCCCTGCATTGGGAGCGTGGAGTCTTATCCACTGTACCACCAGGGAAGTCCCTCTCATTGTTTTTGGTGAGAAGTCAGCATGCATTTATATTGTTGTTCCTCTCTTTGTAATGGGTCATTTTCTCTGGGTGTTTTTTTTTTTTTTTTTTTTTTTTTTTTATTCTTTTGTGGGGCCTTGTGAAGAAAAATTTGAGTTAATAAAAGTCCAAACAGCTGTATCATCACCGTGTAAAAAGCAGGCAGCTCAGGGGTGTGGAATTTGAGTGCACAGGAGAGCTAAAAGGACACTTGACCCCTATTGATGAGTTTATTGCTCTATTTTTAAAGGACTCTGGTTAACATAGCTCTTGTGCTTTTTTTTTTTAACTTTAATAACACACTTGATTCTCATGTGGTAGTTATGTTCTATCCCCTGCATCGGCAGGCGGACTCTCAACCACTGCTCCACCAGGGAAACCCTCTCTGGCTGCTTTTGCTATTATTTTTTATCTTTGGTTTTTAGACCTTTATCTATGATGTGCTTAGGTGTGATTTTTCTTTCTGTTTGTCTTGAGATTAGCTGGGCTTCATGAATTTTTAAATTAATGGGTTTTTTTTTTTTTTTTCCCATTTTTGGGGAAATTCTGACCCATTATTTCTTCCAAGTTTTTTCCCTGCTCCATCTCTCTTCTCTCTCCTTAAGGGATTCCAGTCATACATATTTTTGACCTTTTGATACTATCCCACAGATCTCTGGGGCTCTATTTATTTTTCCAAATGTTTTTTGATTTTTTCTTCAGATAGGATACTTTCTGTTGACCTATCTTAAAGTTTGCTTGACTCTTTCATCATCTCCAATCTGTTGTTAACCCCATTCAATGAGTTTTTTAAAAGTTTCAGATCTTGTTTTTTTTTTTTTCTGGAATGTCCATTTGGTTCTTTTTTAAATAATTTCTGTTTCTTGTGAGATTGCCTCTTTGATCTTTATTTTAAGCAGATCTTCTTTTATATTCTTGAGCATAATTGTAATATAGTTACTTTAAAAATCTCGGGCTGCTAAATCTAATGTCTAGTGAGCCACATTTTCATGTTTCTTTGTCTAGTAATTCGGGATTATATATTAGACACTTTAAATGCTAGACTGCAGAGACTATGTTATGGTCTTCTGAGTACTGAGTTTTTTTAAATATATGTATCAGTTAATTTGGTCGAAGTCAAACTCTATACTCTTTCTTTCCTGTGGTGGGCAGCAGATAAAATTTCTGTTCCCTTCTTTTAGGTTTTTTTTTTTGGCCCCAGTTGCCCCTCTACTTATTGTTCCTTTCTTTGCCTTCCTTTGTATCAAAACTCCTTGAAAGTAATCAAGTTTTAGTGAATAAATTGCTAAATCCAGTGGTCAGTCTGAGTCTTTGTCTTAGTGACGTGTCAGGAGCATTTGATATAGATGATTAACTTCCTCCTCGTTAAATACCCCTCTTTCACTTAACCTTCTGTACATCTCAAATTTACCATGTCCAAAAAGGTGTCATTATCTCATCCCTCACCCCTAAAATGCTCTACCTACCTGTCCTTAGCACCTCAGTTTATGGGCATCTTCTTCTAGTAGTTGCTTAGGCCAAGAATTTGACTCTTATTTTTCACACCCCATATCCAGTCTGTCAAGAAATTCTGTTTTCTTTTAAAACATACCTAGAAGCTGACTACTTCTTACCACCTAGATTACATTAACTTCGTCTGAATCATTGTTTTCACCTGGATTATTGGAGTAGCCTTTTCACTCATCTCCCTATTTCTATTTTTGTCGCCTTTTGATATATTCTCAGTATAGCAGCCTAACATCAAATCACGTGATCTTTCTGCCAAAATTTTCCAATCCTGTTTTACTCCATAAAATCCTAAGTCCTTCTAATAGGTTGTAAGACTCTATGTGATCTGCTGCCTATTACGTTAAAAACGAATTCCTCTCTTTTACTTCTTACTTGCTTCCTCTGCTCCAACCAGCTATCAACTGTTCCTTCTACCTAAAATTCTCTTCCCCTGGATCCCACTTGCTATTATTCACCTCCTTCAAGTCCTCATCTTCTTCAGGTCTTTGCTTAGATTTCTTTCTTAGCAACTCATGACCACCCCCATTTAACACTGCAGTTTGCCTGATTATCCACTGGTACTGCTGATTCCCTCCCCATTGATATATTTTTAATTTTTTTTACAGGGGTGTTAGTTTCCAACATACTGCAAAATATACTTCTTTTTATTTTGATTATTACCTATTTTTCATATAAGAAACCTCTACTAAGGCAGAGGACTTCTAATCTGACTTGTTCACTGATTTATCCCAAGCATCTAGAACATAATAGTTCTTAATAAATATTTATGAATTAATTTTATTTCATGTAACTCTGAAATTCCATTATACAAGATTATATAGTGTTGTATGTGGATTTACTTGAATATACTTTTCTGTAGCAATAAGTATTTTAGTTCCAGTGTGTCCAAGTTAGCCCTTTTGGTTATAGTTAGCAAAAGGTAGCAAGCAGAACAGGAATAGAGATTTCTTTTCAGTGTTATCTTAAGAGACAAAGCAAATCTGGGTTTCCTTAGCATTGTTCTCCCAGTTCTTCACTATGACAGGAGCAAAGGATTAGCGTAGGATTATCATCTAGAACTTGGCTTTTGAGTCAGAGTCCATGGATCTTACCATTGACTACTTTTATGACTTTGAGCAAGTTCCTTCAACTCTCTCAGCCTCAGTTAACTCAGCTGTGAAATGGCAGTGATAGAATCTTCCTCATAGTGTTATTGTGACATTAAGTGAAAAACTGTACAACGTACTTGGAATAGTTCCTAGCACATAGTATGTTCTTCATGCATTTTAGCTATTATTATTGAGAGGGACATCAGTGGGACAGCAAAAACACTTAAGTCATGAAATCAGAACAGCATCGATTATTTAGTAGATTAGCCCCAGGGGAAGAATGCTTCAGAAAGAAAACCAATTTACAAGCATTATTTTACAAGTTTAAGGAATGGGTGGAAATGATTCTTAATAGTTTCTAGAGTAAGAGTTAGCAAACAAATTAATTGTATAATATTTTTTAGTATAAATTTGTATGTAAAAAATATTGTCTTTAATTAGAATTCTGTTTCTTTAATCTTATCTCAGTGAACATAAGTAAGATTACCCTGATCTTGCTTTTCCCTTGAGGTCTTATGTTGTACAGCCATGATTCAAAGATTGCATGGGTTTACAGGAATATTTCTTCTGTGGTGTGATTTAGAATAATGTATCTAATTAGGCTAACAAATGACTTGTCAGGGTAGACTAGCCAAAAGCAGATGTATGCCTGAGACATAGCCTGATAGACTATTCTGGACTCTCTGTTAAAGTTACAAGCTAAACATAGGCTGAGTTGCCGGTATTTTCTTTGCAAAAAGCTGAAGTTTATATGTGAAAGCTGGGAGGAGGGCAGGGAATTCCTGAGAATAATCTCTCATTTTTCTCCTTATTTGTATGTCTTGGGGTGGGTCTGAGTAGTCGTCAGGGGGAAAGGAGAGAGGCAGTATGAAGAATTTGAAGTTTTTTTTTTTGTCTTAGTGCACTTAGGGCACTGTTAATTCTCATCCCTTGCAACATAATAAACTAAGTTTATTTCCTCCTTTACGTTCATGGCTTTAAAAATGAATAGCAGTTACCACTAACTGAGGCCCTCCTGTGGCAATCCCTCGACTAAGCTACTTTCACTTTTCCTGTCTTATATAATTTTCATAGTGATCCAGTGAGGATAGTGTTTACATTTTATAGATCCAAAGATGTAAAGTAGATTTTATGGGATATCGTGTGAGCAAGATTCATACCTAAGCCTTCTAAGAGTCTCAGCCAGGGTTCTTCCCAAAGAAACATCCTTCTTTTGTCTTTATTTCTGTAAGAGTATTTTTGGGATTTACTTAAGTCAAATTAAGCATAATTTAAAATTTTAACCTCTTTGCAGTTCTCATTAGACAGAAAAGGAAACACTGCTACAGGCCAGATTTTTAAAATATTCAATATATAGTTTCTGTTTATTGCTGTATGTATGGGAAAACAATTATAGAAATGTTATTAAAAATACATATTTAAATCTTTTTCCTTTCACTAAAATTATCTGGTGACTCAGTAACTCCATTTTAGCCTGGAAGCCTTCCCAACTGTGGGGATTCCTATATTAAGATGGCACCATATTAGAGAAACTTTTAAAATTAGTGGGGAATGAAAGAGGAGGAAATGGTCTAAAGACTAGATTTTCCAGCAGTAACATAAGGTGAATAAAAGACCAACTAATCATTCTTAAATTCTTAAAATTATAGAATTTTCATTGCTAAAGACACCGTAGGGGTCTTAAAATGTTTTATTTTATAAATAAAATTTTTAAATGAAGAAGCTGATGTCTGAAAGACTAAGTGATGTGGCCAGTGTCATATAGACAAGTAATTTGTATAACCATCTGTGCTGGAAACCCGAGCTTCTATCTCTTTGTAAACCTGAGCTTCTATCTCTTTGTGTATTTGCCGCGCGCGCGCGCGCGCACGTGTGTGTGTACGTACGTACACATAGGCACATTCACATGTATGCAGTATACCACTGTACCTCTCAAGATAGAAAATGCTTTCTGTACCAGAGCTCTTCAACTGCTAGATCAGGAGGCACAGGTTCAACTATTCCTGGGAAGTATGATCAGTTGGTTAAGATGGTGATTACTGGATTTCTCCTTTCTTTCTACATTTAGCAAATCATCTTTGAGGTGGTATTTTGGCAACTTCCAGATATCCTGTTCCTCAGCACCTTTCTAACTAATGGTTTTAGCATTCATTGATGATCCCTGCCTGAATTAGTTGAGTTCATTCACATATTTTTAATAGTAATTAAACATTACAGGGTTTTTTCTTTTCTTATACATGTATATGTTTATTAATATTGAATATTTAAATAATAATAAATTTAAGTTATTTGCTTTATCCTACTTTATCAAAGAGTTAAAAAATATCAGTATTGTAGGAAACACCCTTAATAAGTGATGTTTATTTTATTGCTTCTGGTAAATTTATAACAAAATTTTGTAAACTTGTAAAATGTCTGTTGAGAAAAGGTACTATTATATGGGCATACAAAACATAAATTTCAGTTGTTTGAAATTCCAGTGAGGACAAACTTATATTTTAATTTAATACAGTTAACTGATGAGGATAATTAAACATCAGTTAATAAACTTGTACCATTTCCAAAATATACAAAATGTCACACTGCAATTTATGTACAACTTATGTTATACACGTTTCTTTCAACTGGAAATAAAACCCATATTTTAAAATCAATATATACTTTAAAAATGTAAGCATCTAAATGAAAAAGTTTCCAAAATATTTAGTGTATTCGACTTTTTCCATAGATGCTTAAACAAATTTGGGGGAGAAAGAGCTGTTAATATAACTGCAATACCTGTGTATTTTTTCATGTTTCTCATTCTGTGTATATAAAAAATACAGGTATATAATATGAAATTATTTGTATAGTTTAAAATTCCCATTAATTTCCCATTCATTAAAAAAATCAGTATTTCAGTTAATATTAAAACTGTTGAGTGAAGTTTAAGATTTTGTGGAACCTCTTTTTGTCCTTTGAACATGTTCTAATAAGATTATATTCAATAAAATCAGTACTGTTCAAAAGTTTGCTAGAATATTTTCTTTTCATTGTAGTTCTGTTACCATTTGACATATAGTTAGATTTATTTTCATATTTTTGATTTGGGGGCTTGGAGTGTTTTCCTTTTTGGTTTAATTTATTTTTTGAATATTTAAAATATGCTACAAAAGTCAAAATTACATAAAAATGTATACTCTTAGGTCTTGGTTTTATTCATATCTCCCTTTCCCCAACCCTATAGGTAACCATTATTATTGGTTTCTAGGTTATCTTTCCAGTGTTTCTTTTTGTGAAAATAATAAAATACTTCTATATATTTTTAAAATCCCTTTTAAACAAAAACTAGCATACTATATATATTTTTCTGCACCTTTTTTATCTTAATATATCCTGGTGATCATTCCATATAAGTTTATAGAGGTCTTCCTCATTCTTATTAATGACTGCATACTACTGTGTTTGGATAAATCACGCTTCTTTCAACTAGTCCTTTATTGATTAATACTTGGATTTTTTTCCAAGCATTTGATATTCCAAGTAATGTTGCAGTATAGCACTTTGTGCATGTATTTTTTTGATTTTATGAAAGTGCATCTTAGAGTAGATACCTATTGGTGGAATTACTGGCACATGAGGTAATTTTGCATATGTAATTTTGTTATATTTGCCACGTTCCCCTCTATAAAGGTTGTAATCATAGAGATTAGCAGGTATGAGAGTACCTGTTTCTCCAGAGGTTTATCAGAGTGCGTTGTCAAACATAAGGATCTAATGGTAGTTTTAATTTATCCTCTGATGAATGAAAACAAGCATTTGGTTTTTTCATATGTGTAGGGGTGATTTTTCTTTCTTTTTCTGTGAATTATCTCTTCATATTTTCTTTTTTTTTTTTTTTTTGCGGTACGCGGGCCTCTCACTGTTGTGGCCTCTCCCACTGTGGAGCACAGGCTCCGGACGCGCAGGCTCCGCGGCCATGGTTCACGGGCCCAGCCGCTCCGCGGCATGTGGGATCTTCCTGGACCGGGGCACGAACCCGTGTCCCCTGCATCGGCAGGCGGATTCTCAACCACTGCGCCACCAGGGAAGCCCCTCTTCATATTTTTTGCTCTTTGGTTTTGGCCGTTTCCTCTTAATTTTTAGAAGTTCTTTATGAAATCAAAGAGAGTAACCCTTTGAGATATAATTTGCAAATATTTCTCCTGGTTTGTCACTTGTCCTGTGACCTAAATTATGATGAGTCTTTGGGCTTTTTTTGCCACACAATTTCTTTCTTATATACTTGAATTTATCAAGTTTTTCCTTTAAAGCTTCTGGATTTGGGGTCATAATTAGAAATGCTTTCCCTA
>NW_006796211.1:1182331-1196338 GCF_000442215.2 Lipotes vexillifer
CCTACTCTCAAGTAATAAAGGAATTTATACATTTTCTAGTATTACTTACATGGTTTCATTTGACTACTTTTATTTATATCTCTAATTTATTAGTATCTCATTCTGTTATATAGTGTAAGGTATGGATCTGATTTAATGTTTTTTTCAAATGGCCATCCACTTGTCCCAATACCATTCATTGAAAAGTCTAACTTTTCCCCCAGTGATTTGAGATGTCACCTTTATCATATTATCAGATTTTCATATGTATTTAGAACTCTTTTGGTTTTTATATTCTTTTTGATTGATCTTTATGTTACTTATTCACTGATACCACACTGTTGTAATTACATAGACGTTATGTTTTTATATTTGGTAGGGCTAACTTTCCTCCTCAGCTGTTCTTCTTTTTCTGGGTTTTGCTAAATATTCTTGATTGTTTATTTTTCTTATAAACTTTAGATTCAACCTTTGTAGCTCTGGAAGAAAATTATTGGTATTTTTATTGGGGAGAATTGAAATCTTTGTGATATTAATATAGAGTCATCTTTTCCAAGAACATGTGATATCTTTCCACTTATTCATGTCTACTGTTTTTTTTTTGGTCTTTTAAGAGTGCTTTTTAAAAGCTTTTTATTATAGAAAATTCAAATGTACACAGAAATAAAAAGAATAATATAATGGACCCCATGTACTATTACCCAGCTTCAACAATGAACAACATTTTTAATAGCTGGAGTTCTTGACTTACAGGCAGGGTCCACTTCTTGACTCCATATTTATCTGACTTCAAAAGGGCAGTAGTGCTCTGGTGACTGTCACTCAAAGAGGAGTTTCTAGGTGAAGTGCAATGGTTATTACATTCATATAGTTTCTGAGAAAAAAATTTAAAGGTAAAGAGTTATGTTGATCTTTGAAATGTTTCAGATAGCAATTAACATGTTTTAGAGAGTAATTTAAAACAAAAGTAAATCCTGTTCCCTATCAAACATATTTGAAATTAAAAATCATAATTACAAATTCAGAATGAACATATGTCAAAGGTTTAATTCATTAGGTAGTGAGGGAACCAGTAAGATGGTAAAACTGGTTCTAAGTATTTGAGAAACTTGAGTTTATATAGTCCTTTCTTTAAAAAAAAGAAAGAATGTTAGAACAAGATTGCTGGGTTAGAAACAAAACTGGTTAATGTCCTATAGGTAACCTTTGGGTTATCTTTTCTATTAGATGGAAATCATTTGCATAGCTATTGGACACAAACCTACAGATTAATGTGTAACTTCACAGAGTCTGGGTCCTTTAATTAATAATAAGTAATTCAGTCATTTATTCACCTAGAAAATTAAATAATTCTTTGGTGGACATGTTAAAACCAGCCCATCTGGGTCTGTGTGTCAAATCTGGCCTGACACTTGCTTTTATAAAATGCTTTTGAAACACAGCCACACTCACTGTCTATGCACCATAATGGCACCATAATGGCAGAGTTGAGTAGTTGCAGCAGAGACTACTGGCCCACATAGCCTAGAATACTTACTTTTTGACCCTTTACAGAAAAGTTTGCCAATTACTATATTAAACAGTGTTTCAGGATGATACTGAAAGGACATGTTGCCACTACCTAAGCCTTCCAGGATTGCGGTAGTTTTTCTTAAGAACCCAAATGAACATTAGGATGACAAAATCTGGTCTCTGCCTGGTATTTCTGTACCTAATGAACCTCTTATTGCTCCCCCTCTTCTGTATTTTTACTTTATGCATGTATATCTTTCTCTTTGGTGTTGCTACCTTTCTATTCTAGTTGTCTCTGTATCTTTTCCTGTAGTTCTGTCTTGTCCTCCTGCTCTTCTGTATTTCACTTTTTTCCTCCTCCTTAAACTGACTCTAATATGGAATGTTAATATATTTAAATATTGTACTGGTAAAGTGTTATATTCCCTACTGTTAATTTTTTATTTTAAGCCCTTTTTAAAACTTTTTTTTTTAGTTTATTTATTTATTTTTGGCTGCGTTGGGTCTTCATTGCTGTGCGCGGGCTTTCTCTAGTTATGGCGAGCAGGGGCTACTCTTTGTTGTGATGCATGGGCTTCTCATTGCGGTGGTTTCTCTTGTTGTGGAGCATGGGCTCTAGGCACTCGGGCTTCTGTAGTTGTGGCACACGGGCTCTAGAGCACAGGCTCAGTAGTTGTGGTGCACGGGCTTAGTTGCTCTGCGGCATGTGGGATCTTCCCGGACCTGGACTCGAATCTGTGTTTCCTGCATTGGTAGGTGGATTCTTAACCACTGCGCCACCAGGGAAGTCCCTTAATTTTTAACTTAGGTCATTTTACACTGTTATGTACTTAAGATAAACCCAGAATATAAAACAATTTGAGCTATCAAAAATTTTATTCTATTAATCTCTTTTCTGTCACTTATGTCTCCTCTCACCACCAATTGTAGCTTTCAGTTGAAGAAAAGTTCCCTATTCTGTTATAATTAAGCGAAAGGATTTGTGGGGGAAGGGCATGGTGATAAGACTTTCTTAGTCGTAAACTTTATGTTTTAGAATATTTCTAGAACATTTTTTCATGTATAGTTTTATGTAGGAAATCTTGAACAAAACAAAGTAACTGGGAAGCTACAGAACAGTTAACTTTTTCGTTCACACTTACTAAATATTGGTAGTTGGATGTTTGATGATACAGTCTGAATACAGTAAATAAAATTGCAGAACTAGAGTCCCGCTCAGTAAATATCCTATTTTCCTTTTCCTAAGTCTAAACATATGTATTTCTATTTAGAAAATGTTACATTTTGTTTAGATATTTAAAGTAAAACCTTTCTATTCTCATATCCTGTATGAAATCAGAAGTAGTGCTCAATTAAAAAAATGTTTTACCCCTTGATAAATAATGTTTTTTCATCTTCAAGATAAAGCAAAAGGAGAGAAAGAACAATACTGACACTTTATATGAAGTTGTATGCTTGGAAAGTGAATCAGAGAGAGAGAGGAGGAAAACTACAGCCAGTCCCTCAATTCGCCTGCCACAGTCTGGATCTCAGAGTTCAATGATACCTTCTCCTCCAGAAGACGATGAAGAGGAAGGTAAATTGTAGGGAGAGCTTAATTTCTATTTTGGGGTGGTGGACCATACAGACCTTTACAATTTTATCAGGGAATTGATAAAGTGACATAGTAGTTTGAATTCTTTTAAGAGGACTGTGGGAGATTAAAAAGTGATTAACATAGGACTTTCTTTAAGGTAATTGTAACCAAGTTAGAAAAAAATGAGATATATAATTAGTGCTTTTTAAAATAATCAGTCTATACAAGCTTAGTGTATTAATATAGCACATTTTTAGAGCAAATTTGACACAGCTTCCACCTCAATAAATGTTCCCATCTCAACTGATTTATACATTATTGGATTTTCACACTGATAAATATTAGGAATCAACCAGTTCTTTATTTTTTCCTCTTTTTTTTTATGGTTATATCTGTAAACTGTTCTATCAATCTGTGTTAAAAGATACTGTATAAAAGTGAGAAATGAAGGGAAGGAACACAGGAAAAGTGAAAGTTTGGGAGGCATTTTCCAATTTATAATTTTGTACCAGAGCTTTATTTTTAAGGGCAAAAGCAAGCTGATTATGAGAGGTCATATGGGGCATGCATCTATGTGAACTTCACAAGAAGTGTTCTAGAAAATTCATAGATGAGAATGCATTTCTCATTGTGGAGTATGTGGTGGAGCACCATGAATAGTTTTTTAGCTGGAACTTTGAAAGGAGAATTCAGGGATAAAGGGGCTGATTTGGGCACTTCTGGCTAAGAAATTACATTAACAAAAGCATGGAGGTGGCAGGAATGTCTGATTGGGTTAAAAGAAATACATATCCATGACTATATGTCCTTTTTTCAAGTTTAGAGCAAGCTCTTACTTTCCACTTTCTGTTGTTCCCTGTAACTTCTGCTTTTTCTGTGACTAATCAGCTTAGGATCATTTATTAGCAATTTTGATGGCCACCAGTTACTAGATGCTTAATATGTGGTAGACAGGTACTTTGTTTATAAAGTAAAGTAATACTTTGTTTATATAGTCCTCACAAATATCCTGAAAAATAGGACTTATTTTGAATATACTTATTTTGAGCTTAAGGAAATAGAATCTCAGAAAAGTGAATTTGCCCAGGGTCACAAAATCTAGAAATTGGCAGGGAGGATTTTAATCCAGGTCTGTGAGTTAATAGTCTGAGCTCTTTTCTGTCACCATCTCTGGGCATTTAGTTCACATAAAGCATTTTGAAGTGCAAAGAAAGCACATATGTTGTTTTTGCAAAGTCAGAGATACAATTTATAGTCTCCCTGCAGAGGTGATTTAAGTCATGTTTTAAGGCTGGGAAAGGTGAAATTGTTCCCACTGTTTGAGATTGTCTACTGTATAACTGGTTCTGGAGACTTTCAGTTTCCCTTCTAGGTCAACACTGCTTAAGATGCAGAGCAAATAAAAGTTTTTAGAACTTTCCTCCCCTTAAACTCAGCAATTAAAAAAAACACCAAAAATTGAGAAAGGCACTCTATTTATTATGAAACCAGAGACTGTTCACATGTCCATACTATAGATGTTAAAGGATATCTACCAGTTACAAAGAAATTTGGGCCCAACTAATAGATAACATCAGGATTGAGATGTAGTTCTAATCTCTAGCAGGCACGGGTTTTTAATATAATTGAGGGGGTTCAGAAGGCCTGTACTCACAGCTCTTAACTGGGGAGCGATAAGGACTAACAGCAGTCAGCAGTCCATGGGAGAATCAGGGAACACTAGAACACAAGCTCTGTAAAGGAAGAGAGTGTGTCCTTTTCTGCCCCACATTATTTCCCTGGTGTGTAACCCAATTCCTGGTATATAATAGATGCTCAGTAAATATTGGCAGGATGAGTAACCCTCCTGGGGTCCATTTCCATAGTGAAAAGTTAATGACAGGAGAACTGGGACTGAAGAAGACTTCAGCCATGCCATCTGGTAATTCTCTCTAACCGAGTATACAAACAAGGGAAACTGGTCCTGTTGTGATGTTTGCTCCATGGAAAGAAATGGCTATAATCCTCTAAAGAGGCTCCTTATCCATAGGACATTTGTGCTCACAGGGCCGGAAGCCAGCAGTTATAAATGGGAGGTGTTCAGAAAACATTCTGAACACATCCAGACAGTAAAAGAGAATTTTGTAAGATAGGTCTTCCTAATCTCTTTAAAGGAATTACCTCTTGTAAATTTTAGTACATTTTTTAGTAGCTGCCGTCCCCCAAAGACGTTGTGTTATATTGACATTTTTAATGAGTAGAGGATTATTTGAGGCATTTAGAAGGTAGGGCCAATTCTGGCAAAATAATGAAGCGGGGGAAGTTTGTCGTAGTGCACTGGAGCCTTTCTCTTTTCCTTATCTATCTGCAGAGGTCTCACTTATATTCAGTCTGTCCTCTTCCGTAACTCACTATGAAAACTGCTGATAATCTTCAAGGCATTATAATGTAAATAAGTTTAATAATAAGTATCCTGGATTTCTGAGCCTTTAAAATCAGTGCTCTCAGATATGCCATCTCTAAAGGGATTCTAATTCATGATGTAATCATCAGAGGTGTAAAGATCAAAACTTTTTAAGGCAGGTTAAACCAAAAAATCTAGATACAGCATTGGTTGAGTACACATGGAAACAAGTACTGTTGTACCCAACTAGTGCAAATATCAATTGCTAAAACCATTTTGGAAGGCAGTTTGTCAGTAAGTTTCAAAATCCTTAAAAGCATGCATTTTTTAACCCAGGGAGTTCTCTTCTGGGCATATACCCAATAAAAGCAATGAGATATGTTCATCCTGATATTATTTGTAGTAAAAAGTTGAAAACTCACCAAGTGTCCAACAAAAGAAGTTTATTAAGTAAGTCTTAGTTCATATTTTCCCTCCAATTTCATTACACTTCTCAATTTGTCTCACATGCCTTTATCATTGCCACTTTTTTCAGTGTCTTTATGTCTTATAATCTTTGACTTCATATTCAAATTTACATTTCCTAATTATTTGAACTAAGTTTGAAATGATTCGTTTTGGTCCTTTTTAAAATATTTTTGTGCTTTCTATTATAAATTATGTCATTGTAGAAAATTTAGAAAGTTATAAAAACATAAAGGAGGAAAAAGAATCATAACTCCATCACTCAGTGTTAATGTCTTGGTATAGTTCATTTCAGACTATTTTCTGTTTTTTAACATAGATTATAATGAAGATTTAGCTCTTATGTTTATTTTTTGTGGTATTTTGCCAGATCATTATGTAAACAAGTGTCAACACAAATTTACATTGTAAACATGTATCATAATTTATTCTGACATTCTCTGCCTTCTTATTTTTGTAGCTTATGCTTAGGTGGTTTGCAATTTTAACTGTTATACATAAGACTGCGATATATTTTCATGTAGAAAGCTATTTGCTTTGGAATAGGTGAGAGAACATACTCATATTTTGAGTTCTATCATTTTATAATTATATGGCTCTTTTCTGCAGCTGACATAATGTAGACCTGTATGAAAAGCAAAAGGGAATTAAAGAGATTACAACAACGTTCCATCTGGGACCATTTTTATTTTCCTCGTACTTAAAACTATATACTAAAAGAGAGAAATTATGATACTGTGCTCCCAATAAAATCTTTCAAATTTGACTGTTATGTTTGCAGGTCATTCTTCTGGCTAGCATAGTCACCTCTGTTATCCTTTTTTGTGTGTTTTGTTTATTAAAGATAACGATGAACCTCTCTTGAGTGGATCTGGTGATGTATCCAAAGAATGTGCAGAGAAAATTCTTGAAACATGGGGAGAACTGCTGTCTAAATGGTAAGTTGTAATAGAATAGTTCTCCTTTTCACCTGTAATTCTTATTTTATGGGTATGGAATTTTACCTAACATTATTGAATTTTGGAGCCAATAATAAAAACCTAAGTATGAGGTTCACATTCTAGAATCTGTTTTTAGAGTTTTATAAGGGTAGTAGTGAAGATCTGAAATCAACTTTCAAAATATCAGAAACCTAATAAATTCACATTGCTGCAGAAAATATTTATTCAAACATGGAAAGCATGGGGTGAATAAACAAGAAAAGAAGTCATTTGTATTAAAGTGGTTAGGAACCACTGACTGGTTAAGATAACACACAGTAGTTAAGACTATACACAACAATCAGGTTTAGAAGATGCTCACACAGTGCATAGAGCCATGGTAAGAGACTCCAGGTGGGATTTTTCCTTATCTGTGTTATATGCCTCAACTGAAAGAGCAGCATGTTATAAACATGGTATGTATTAATTGCTCTACCAATTACTTTTCCTACTAACACTTGTAAAATTCAGGAATTTCTCATCAGCTCAAAAGATGGTTTGACAACAAAATTAAACACTATCCTCTAGGCTGTCTAAAGAGAGTACACTACCTTCAGGTATTTATTAATGGTATCAGAGAAAATCTGGCAAATCAAGTTGGTGAGACATTTATGTAGTTTCCTTTCCCCATTGTGTAGGATGCTTGTATATGCTGAAAAGAGCTGAACTTGAAAGTGATCTGAGTAGTTTTCTATTTCTGATTTTCTGGTTATTAGGGTTGTCTTAGCTCCCCATGGACCTGTTATTTTGGAGTCTGATTTTTCTCTGAAGTTTTAACTGTTGAAACCTTCACTCTATTCTTAGTAAAACTGTCTCAGCATTAAAAAAAAACTTCATGCCCTTAAGGGATGGGACTACAAATGGGCATCATCTGCTTCTAGCACTCTCACAGTGCTTTACACTTCTGGTAAAACATTCTCCACATTGGGAAATGTCAAATGTGTACAGGAGGAAAATGCAAACCAAAGCATGGTTTGTCTTTACACAAGTGGTTTTAATAAATGAACTCTGCAAAAGCCCCCCAGGGGAATAGTTTTCATTTATTTTTTATATTCCTTTAGCAATCAGGAGACAAACCTGCTGATGCTCTCATCACAATATATTTTCAGTTCAGTGATTTTGGAGTGTTTGGACTGCTGCTGGCAGGAATTTCATCTGTATAAAAAGGTTTCTGCTCTAAAATAGAAATGTAATTGAGTTTTGACATGGTTATATAATAGCATATTTAAAATTATTTAAATATAGCATCTAAGTTTTATAAAATGAACTCACCAGCATTTTATACAATTGCTTGGAGTTTGTTTTGTTGTCAAGCTTTGTTTATTCATTTTGTTATTCATTTGATTAAATGATATCCTTATCTTTCTCCTTCAAATATATTAACTAAGTTTCCATCTGTCTCAACTGTCTTTCAGGGTGTTTAAAACTGTTTTTGCTGGTTTCAGTCATGTCTTTAGAAACAATAATACAGTTTCTCTTCTTCAATTCATTTTGTCATTACTTTTTTCATCATTATTATATGTGTTCTGTAATAGGAACCATCACAATATCATGGAGTTTTAAAGCCTGGTAGACCTGGCTTCAAATCCTACCTCTCCTATTTCTAAGCTGTATGATGTTGGGCAGGTCACTTAACGCTTTTGAGTCTGTTTCTTCATTTACAAAATACAAGTCTGTAGAACCACCACTCAGGATTAATTTAGATTAAAAATAATAGATGTTGTAATGGTAGTAATCATAGTAAGAAGTAATAGATTTATCATGTATCCGGTGCTGTGCTAAGTTATGTGCTCTATTTCAACTATAACAACCTTATAAAATAGTATTCATTTTTATAGATGAGGAAACTGGCTTAGAGATTAAGTCAGCAATTCTAGTTAGTAAACAGCACCCAGAATTTTTAACACAGTCAAGTCTGATCCCAAAGCTGGTTCATTTAACTCTACATTAGATTTTAGTGGCAGTAATTGTAATAAATATACCTTTGTGCTCTAATTCTCCAAGTTCATTTTGATACGAATTTTAGTCAATAACAGAACTAATGTCAGTAATAAAATAGTATGCTGAGTTAGCTAGTTATTATTATAAGTGACATAAAATTATTCTGAAAATAATTTTATCAATGTAAATCAAGCTAGGGTTATCAAATAATCCTAGGGGTTAGGTTTTTTTTTTTTGTAAAGAGCCAAGTATACATGTTTTAGGCTTTGTGGTCAATAGTCTCTGTTGCAACTACTCAACTCTGCTGTTGCAGTGTGAAAGCAGCCATAGACAGCACATAAAGAAATAAAAATGGCTGTTTCAATAAGAGTTGATTTACAGAAACACATGGTGAGACAGATTTGTCCCACAGGCCAACGTGTACCAGTCCTTGAATTAGGTAATAGGACTACTTTTGTCCTTTCTGCTCCCACCTGTTCAACTTTTATATAGTGTTTTTTTCTAAGCAAAGCCAAAACTATACTGAACTATCTATAGCTCTTATATTAGGGTGCTAGCATCACAGAATTAACCATTTTTAAATGTACTGTGCATTATTGTGCTAGTATTCTGGGAGAATTTTGAGAAAAGTCTCAGACCTTTTTGTATTTTGATAGTGGTCATTTTGTACCAGTAACTTCTGTTTAAATCTGACAGTCACAGGAATTCCTCTGTGTCAGGATCCTGCTTTATGTGTCAGTAATGGTGGCTTTCAAATCACAAAGCAGCTATGACGTAACATATAGTGCATTCAGTAGTCTTAGAGTTTGAGGCTACCTCAGTCTTGTAATCAACTTCCCTGAACTTCTTTCTGCATCTGTAGAACTGGAGATACTACCACATACCTCAGATGGTTGTTGTAAGCAGCAAATAAAATTATGTGCAAAAGCACTTTGTAAACTAATACCAACATTTCAAGATTTTTTTTTATAATTTAATGCTGTGTTTCCTTTATTTATTGTTTATTTATTTGGTTACACCGTGTCTTAGTTGCGGCTCTCAGGCTCCTTAGTTGTGGCATGTGAACTCTTAGTTGCGGCATGCATGTGGGATATAGTTCCCTGACTAGCGATCGAACCTTGGCCCCCTGCATTGGGAGCTCAGAGTCTTAACCACTGCGCCACTGGGAAGTCCCTCAAGATGTTTTATTTCCCCCCAAAAAAAAGTATTTTAGGGAATTCCCTGGCGGTCTAGTGGTTAGGACTCTGTGCTTCCACTTCAGTGGGGGCATGGGCTTGATCCCTGTTCTTGGAGCTCAGATCCCATATGCCGCACAGCACGGCCCCGCAAAAAAGTTGTTTTATTTCCCCCATTTTGTAGATGAGATAAATGAAGCTCAAAGACTTTAATGACTTGTTTTGATGTTAAAATAGTACAGTAGAAACTTTCTTATCCACCATAGTTATTCAAAAAAGTTACTGGAAGTAAGGTGTCATAAAAACTGCTGAAATCATGTATCTTTATATTTATTCTCACTTGGAACAAATATATATTTAAATGTAAAACGTAAAAATACACAGTTCGCTTATCAATTTTGATGCAGAGTCGAGCTCTTATCTTTGGCTATGTGTCAAATGATTGGAATTTTGCTTTGTTTTTCTTATACAAACTACAACCATAAAGCTGTGGTTTCCAGTTTTGCTTTTTATCAAAAAGAAAAAAGTAGAGTAATAATTTAAAGGTACTTTAAGAAGTAGTCTGACTTCAGAATTCTTTCCTCCACTCAATCTTTTACCGTTAGATTGGCCACATCTAGTTCAATGACTTTTTTTTTTAATATATTACCTTTATTAAGTCTTTGTATATCATTTAGTTTAGCTTTCATAAAAATAACACTCTTTTAGAGAAGCTGTCTTTTATGCACTTATGGATTATGGCTTTAATTTTAGGCATCTTAACTTGAGTGTGAGGCCAAAGCAGTTGTCATCCTTAGTAAGAAGTGGTGTTCCTGAAGCTCTTCGAGGAGAAGTCTGGCAGCTGCTAGCAGGTTGTCACAACAATGACCACCTGGTAGAAAAGTACCGAATTCTCATCACAAAGGTAAGGGGATGATAATTCAGCTTCAGCATTAGTCCTTTTAGAAATTTATTATGAAAAGATCATTGTGGCTATTTGATTTCTAAGCATTTTATATAATTCGTTTATCTGATGTAAGAGTAGAACTTTCATACTTCTGTCCCGGAGATATTTCTAGTGTTGGCACAAAGGAGAAGGCATAGGTTTTCTTCCTTCCTTTTCACCTCAGAGGCAAAAGATGGCCTCTACCCTTTGTGTATCTGAATCTCTTTTGACCATAATTTCATTCTTAGGTCAGTTGTGCTGTGCCATGTGTAAAAACTTACGTTTGTTTGTTTGTTTATTTATTTATTTATTTTGCGGTACACTGGTGTCTCACTGTTGTGGCCTCTCCTGCTGTGGAGCACAGGCTCTGGACGTGCAGGCTCAGCAGCCATGGCTCACGGGCCCAGCCGCTCCGCGGCATGTGGGATCTTCCCGGACTGGAGCACGATCCTGCGTCCCCTGCATCGGCAGGCAGACTCTCAACCATGGCGCCACCAGGGAAGCCCTCCTTTCTTTATTTTATTTATTTATATTTTTGCCGTACACGGGCCTCTCACGTTGCGGAGCACAGGCTCCAGACGCGCAGGCCCAGCGGCCATGGCTCACGGGCCCAGCCACTCCGCAGCACGTGGGATCTTCCCAGACCGGGGCACGAACCTGTGTCCCCTGCATCGGCAGGCGGACTCTCAACAGCTGTGCCACCGGGGAAACCCCCTTTGTTTATTTTAATCCTTTTCACACTTCAAAGAAATGTGCTCTTTGTAGATAAGGCCTATCCTAGTTTTTACAATTGGAAGAACATGGTTCTTTATCTTAAACCATATTCCCTTTTAGTTTATTCCTCTAAAGTGAAGAATTCTATTTTTTATAATATCCCCTTCTCAGGTTCATGAATTGCTCAAGGTTTTGCAAGTGAAGCAATGAAATTTTTCCTTGTACAAATATACAAGAATCTAAACTAATTTTTTGCAAGGTCAGGCTGTGCTTTGTGCCTTTTGCAGGACCCATGGTACTGGTTATAAGTTTTGGTTTTTTTCCTAAAATTCTTCAAGTTTTTATCTTTAGGAAGCAGTTTCTCCAATGATATGCAAATCCCAAATCTGAATTTTGAATGAATTTCTCAGAACCCCCAGTAATATATGAAAACTTTTCAATGTGACAAAAGGTGGGACTTCTTTTAAAAATGTATTAAAACCTTATGAGGTGAATAGTATCTCTATAAAACTATAATTAAAAAAAAAACCTTATAGGTAAGGACAACATTTGAACATGAAATCAGATCTTTCCTCAGCAGAAATATGACTCTTTTTTTTTAACACATTTATTAGAGTATAATTGCTTTACAGTGCTGTGTTAGTTTCTGCTTTATAACAAAGTGTATCAGCTGTACATATACATATATCCCCATATCTCCTCCCTCTTGCATCTCCCTCCCACCCTCCCTATCCCACCCTCTAAGTGGAGAAAAATGACTTTTATTTGCTCAAAATATTAGTGTTTCTATTCATCATCTTGTTTCCAGACAGATGTATTTTCCCTCAGGAACTAATATTCTGTTTCCCTTCATTATGTTGATGTTATTGTTTAACCAGCTGTATTGAGTGCCTATTACAACCACAGTGCTGGAGCTAGGAGGTCAAACATAAAAGCAATTAACATAAATCATGTGATAGTCTGGAAAAGCACAGTGGGAACCATCAAAAGGAGTGATTAATTCAGCCTGGGGGAATAGGAGAGTCTTTATCAGGAATATGATGTTTAAGATGGGTTCCAGAAAAGACCTCCCCAGGCATGGAAGAATGGCAGAGCGTTGTACTCATAGCATCATTGGAGACATGGAAGAACAAGGTTATGCAACATGTATGGCTAGTAGAAGTACACTTAGTTGATTTTTTTCTTTTATTGGCAAATCCTATTTTGGATATGTAATTATAACATTTTGAAGTCCTTTGAAATGTTTGGCCAAAAATTATTTCTTAAATACTTTTGGTGTGGCTATTCATAGAGATAATTTAAAGACATGAAGTATTTGGGCGTCCCTGGTGGCGCAGTGGCTGGGAGTCCGCCTGCCAATGCAGGGGATGCGGGTTCGTGCCCCGGCCCAGGAAGATCCCACATGCCGCGGAGTGGCTGGGCCCGTGAGCCGTGGCCACTGAGCCTGCGCATCCAGAGCCTGTGCTCTGTAGCGGGAGAGGCCGCAACAGTGAGAGGCCTGCGTACCGCCAAAAAAAAAAAAAGACATGAAGTACTCTATTTTGCTGGTTCCATCAAAATGGTGATATCTGTTTCTCGAATAGGAACCTGGTAGTTATTATTGTAATTGACATTTTAAAAATTTGCTCCGAATTTTTTTGAGGGGAGAAACTACTTTAAAATTTTTTTAATTTATTTTTACAGCAAGCTGTAATTTACATAGGCTAAAATACACAACTTTAAAGTGTACAGCTCCATTACATATGAATACACTGCTCTGATCATTACCAAAAGGAAGAATATATCCATCACCCCAAAAGTTATTATTGTCCCTTTCTAGTCATAACCACTCCTACACCACCCCTGAAAAACCAATACAGTAAGTCCCCTACATATGAACCTTCAAGTTGCGAACTTTCAAAGATGCAAACACGTTTGCATGTCCAGTCATGTAAGTTCACGTATCTGGCGTACATTGTCACGTGGTGCATCATGTACAAGTGGTTGTGCTTTTGTGTTCTTTACTGTACAATACTGTATAGTGTACAGTAGTACAGAATCTTTATTTCAAGCCCAGGATGTCCAGAAGCCAGCATGAAAGCAGTGGTGATGTAGCTGGTACTACTGTACTTTTCAAGGTACTGTACTATAAGGTTAAAAATGTTTTCTTTATTTTTTGTTTTTATTTGTTTTTTTATGTATTGTTTGTGTGAAAAGTATTATAAACCTATTACAGCACAGTACTGTATAGCCAGTTGTTTTAGTTGGGTACCTAGGCTAACTATGTTGGACTTGGGAACAGACTGGACTTACGAAAGCACTCTCGGAACAGAACTCGTTCATATGTAGGGGACTTACTGTATTCTTTCCCTAGATTA
>NW_006796211.1:1196348-1206271 GCF_000442215.2 Lipotes vexillifer
GTTCTTGAACTTTATTTACAAACAATCATACAGTCATGCAGCATGTACTCATTTGTATTTGACTTCTTTTGGTCATCCATTTTGGGAGTTTATCAGTAGTTTGTTTTATATTTTCATTTTTTTAATTGCTGAGAATATTCCATTGTATGAATAAATCACACTTTAAAAAAATCTGTTCTGCTATTATAGATGTTTGTGGCTTTTTTTATTTCTCCCTGTTTTAGCTTTTATAAAGCTGCTGTGAACATTGTTGTGTTGTTTTGTTTTTGTTTTTTTGCGGTACGTGGGCCTCTCACTGTTGTGGCCTCTCCCGTTGCAGAGCACAGGCTCCGGATGCGCAGGCTCAGTGGCCATGGCTCATGGGCCCAGCTGCTCCGCGGCATGTGGGATCTTCCCAGACCGGGGCACGAACCCGTGTCCCCTGCATCGGGAGGTGGACTCTCAACCACTGCGCCACCAGGGAAGCCCTCTTGTGTATATTGATAGCAGGTGCTATGGTCTAAATGTGTCCCTTAAAATTCATGTTGAAACCTAACCACTATACCAAGGTGATAGTAATGAAGCAGGGCCTTTGGGAGGTGATTAGGCCATGAGGGCAGAACCCTCATGCTTGGGTTAACACCATTATAAAAGAGTCTCGGGAAAGATCCTCCCCACCTTCCACCATGTGAGGATACAACTAGAAGTCGGCAGTGTGCAGCCCAGAAGAGGGCCTTCACCAGAGCCCAGCTGTGTGGCACTCTGATCTTAGACTTCTAGCCTCCAGAATTGTGAGCAATAAAATTCTGCTCGTTATAAGCCATCCAGTCTATGGTGCTTTGTTATAGAAACCCAGGCAGACTAAGACAGTACAGTCTTTTATTCAGTTATTCTTCTATTGGTAGGCATTTATTTTGTTTCAAGTTTTTAGCCTCTAAATAGTGTTTACTAAACAACCTTACACATGTTCTAAATCTTTGACTTTTATTGAATAGTCTCAGTAGTGTGATTGTTGGATCAAAGGGTAATATGTTTTTTAAACTTGTTATTTAATTTTTGTATTTAATTTACTTATGTCCAGATTGCCTCTGTGAAAGGCGATGACAGTTCACAGTTCCACCAGCAATGTAGGAATGTACCTGTTAACACATATCCCAAACAGTATTAGTTATCACTGTAATTTTTGCTGTCAGTGGATGTAAGTGATGCCAGTATGTCTTTAGTTTGCAGTTCCCTGACTACAAATAAATTTGAGCGATTTGCTCTTCCATGAATTATCTCTTTATATTCTTTGTATATTTTTCTGTTAACTTTAAGATGTCAGTTTCTAAGTACTTTATATAATTATATTCTTTGTAGCTTCGTTATAAATATCTTTCTAGAATTTTAGATTTATATTAACTTTATGGTTTCACGCCATATGATACACTTTCAATTTTTATGTAGAAAATTGCATCTTGGTTAAGGTCTCTCCTACCTCTAGATTTTGTAAATATACTTTCCAATGTTTCCTTGTGATTTTTATTGTACATGTTACATTTTTATGTCTTTAATCCATCTGGAATTTATTTTTGTACATGGCATATGATAGCAGTCCAATTTTACTTTCTCCCAGATGGATAACCAGTTGTGCTACTTCTATTTTCCTACTGAGTAGAACTGCCATCTTCGTTATATCTTAAATTCTCATATATGCTAGGATTGATTTCTAGCTTGTTCTATTTATTTATTTTTGTGTATTCCTATACCAATACTGCTTTGGTTAGAGGCTCTGAGTTATGTTCTAATATCCAGTAAAGCAAGTCTTTTTTTCACCGTTTCCTGTTTCATATTCTTCTTATCTATTTTTGCATATTTAATCTTCCATATAAACTTTAAAGTCATTTTCTCCAGTCTCACCATTATCTTGAAAAGTTATATAAGGATTCTAGTTTGAATTACATTTAATTCACATATTAATTTAGGTTATAAGATACATTGTTATAATATCTTTACATCTGAGAATATGGTATGCCTTTCCACTTGTCAAGGTCTTATGTCTGTAAAGACTTCAGAGTTGCCTTCATATATGTCTTGTTCCTCTTTTGTTAAATTTATTCCTAAGAATTATCTTAGAGTGTTGTCGCTATAGCAAATGGAATATTTTTTTTTCTGATTTCCATTTCTAAGTAGCTAATTGCTACAACAGAGAATAGACATTAATTTTTTCTAATTCTCTATCCATCTACCTCTTGATATTTTGGTTAATCCTCCTAATTTTATACTAGCATCTTCTAAGATTTTCAGGTATATGATAATAGCAGCAAAAACAGTTTCACTTCTTTTTTCACTGTTTATGCAGGCTACTAAATTTTCTTGTTTTTATATTTGATAGAAGTTTTAAGACAGTGTTTAATGATGGTGGTGATAGCTAGCATCCCTATTGAGTTCCTGATTTGAATTAAAATGGTCTTAGTGATTCAGACTTCTGGAAAGCATGCTATTCAATTGTGGGGTTTTTTTGGTAATACTTTTTATTTTATTTAAGTGATTTTATTCTATCTCAGGCTTTGATTTTTTTTTATTAGGAATGTCTACTGAAATTTTATGAAGGACTTTTTCAGCACTTAATAGTGAATATGATTTTCTTTAACTTGTTGATGGAGTAGATACGTTATCAACATATGATAGATTTCTTGATATTGAACTACCCTTGGCTTCATGGAATAAATTTCTGCAGACCAAATACTCCTGGATTTTTAGTTTTCTGTTCTTTCTGGTCTTTGACAGAGGGTTCCTCAACCCTAGTCTCTAGTTAGAACTTGTCAGGCACAGGGGAAAGAAGCCCTAAGTAATCCACAGGGACTCTTACAGGCTCTCTTACTCCCAGCTGTAAGACCTATAGCTATTTGGGTCTGGTAAATCAAATAAATTGGAGTTGAGAATGGAGGGAAAAGAGGGTGCTTTCTGGTCTCCAGCTTCCAGAATCATCCTCTGGTCCTTCTTTCTTTTGGTTATTTTTCACCTTTCATATCAGTGACTATTTATTTTGCTTAGTACCAAAAATTTACATCAGAATGGCTTCCTTAACAGATTCTTTTAATAAATAAAAGAATAATGAAATAGCAGTGTGTTCTGATGTTTCTCTTTCCTTCCATCCAGTCAGCCTTGTGTTTTCTGAAACCTATTTGCATTGTTTTCGCTAGTGATTTTAGTGGCAAACCTCAGTGGTAACAGTCTTTTGCCATGAATTTCAAGTTTTTATCCAGAGCCAAATAATCTATATTTACATTTCTGATTGTCCAAGGGAAGCCCTGGAGGCCCAGCCACATTTTACCAGTCTGGAAAAATAATTTAAATATCTAATTATAACTTCGTTTTAATTAAAAATCTCTTCCTGGTCGATTTGGTAATAGTCAAGGATTCAATAATATTTAATCATAAGAACCTCCTGTGGATACTAAACAAAAAGGGGATCAAGTTAGCAAAAAGATCACTGGCCATGAAGTTAGGAAGTGTCTGGGTACTAGTTTCAGCTCTGCCACTGGCTTACATGAACTCAGATGAGGTTCTGACTATTTACTTTTCTCTGCTGAAATGAGGTTGCTGAAGTAAATGGTTGAGCTTCCTTTAAGTTCCTTTAAGCTTTTAACATTCTGGAAAAATGAAATGGAATGTTCGAGTCCTGCCCCCCCAAATAGCCTGTGATTCTACTGTTTCACAACTCAGTACTCTTGCTATCTGATTCTGTAAGAAAACAGATTGCCAGTGGACTTTTAGAACTTTATTGTCTGCTCCACTATAGCAGTTGCCATAGTAGGTCAGCTATAGATTGAATGTTCTTGGCTCCCCAAAATTCATATGTTGAAACCCTAACACTACCCCCAACAATGTGATGGTGTTTGGAGGTGGGGCCTTTGAGAGGAGATTCAAGCTTCAAGGGGCCTCTCAAGTGAGTAGAGCCCTCATGAATGGGTTTAGTATCCTTATAAAAAAAGACCATAGAAAGCTCCCTTGCCCCTTCTGCCATGTGAGGACACAGTGTAAGATGACTGTGGATTCTCACCAGACACCAAATTGCCAACACCTTGATTTTGGGCTTCCCAGTCTCCAGAACTATGAGAAATAAATTTATTGTTTATAGGCAGTTCAGTCTATGGTATTTTTGTTACAGCATTCCTAATGGACTGAGATACTATTCCTTTAAATTGTTATTTGTGAAAATAATTTTTAAGTCCCTATATCCCTTCTTTGTAAATTCATGTACCCTCTGATGAGTTTCTGTAAGTCATATCTGTCCAGGCAGTTTTCAAGTTCTTCCCGAATTATAAGACTATAAAAACATAATTAGGTTGGGTCATATTAAAATTGCTGATATCTGACAGTGTTTGATTTACAAATAGGCAATTTCACATGCATGAACCTAATAATTATGGGTGAATTAAACTGTTACCATACTAGGATTTTACTTGAAAGGTCTTCCCATCCAAAAACAAATGCCTGTTGTTTTATTAGGCATTTGTTGTTTAGTCAATCAGAAATACCTTTGAAAGCCTGCTTTGTGCCGGCCGTGTGTTAAGGTCTTATGGTTATGCCCATGAATAAAATATACCTGTTCTCTGGTTTGAGGGAATCTACAGTCTAATGAGGGAAATAGGCAATTAACTAACCATTTGGAATCAAGTTGCATGAGGGTTATAGAAAAGAAGATACATATTGTTGTGCAGCAAATGACAAGGACTTCTCATCTAAGGGTTCAAAAAGTTCTCTTGTTCAGAATTATCCAGGGAGGGGGATTTTGGTGGTAGGATAGGGGGGCATGTGTGCGTGGCATGTGTGGTGTTAAAAGTCAAGGGGAAAAGCATGTTCTCAAGGGTGATAAAGAGCTTGGAATTTCAGAGTGTGAAAGTAGGTAAAGCCAGAGAAGGTAGGTAGGAGCCAGATCTTAGAAAGCTTAAATAAGGCATATTTAATATCTCAGGCAATAGGAAGTCATTTTAAGTAGGCAAATCATATATTCACGTTTGGAAGGCAGTATGCAAAGTGATTTAGTGTGTCCATCTAAAGGTAGATTATCTTGATTCAAATCCTAGTTTTGTATTCAGGCCATTGACATTGGGCAATTTACAATTAAACCTTTTGTTTCCTGTGTGTAAAATGGGATAATAATAGTATCTTATTTGTAGAGTAGTTAGAATAGCTTAGATAATGCATGAAAACACTTAGTACAATTCATAGCCCCTGGTAAGTATAAATTAACCGCTTAGTTATTGTTATTATTTATATTATCATTGAGTTAGAATGGAGTAAGATTAATTGCAGCAAAACCTGTTAGTAATTCAGGCAAGAGATAATTGTTACTTGGTTTGTTATTGTTATTATTTGTATTATTGAGTTAGAATGGAATAAGATAAATTGCAGCAAAACCTGTTAGCAATTCATGCAAGAGATAATTGTTACTTGGTGTGTTATTGTTATTATTTGTATTATTGAGTTAGAATGGAATAAGATAAATTGCAGCAAAACCTGTTAGCAATTCATGCAAGAGATAATTGTCACTTGGTTTGTTTTAGTGGCAGAAGGGATAGAGAAAGAGATAACTTCTTGAGAGAAATTTCACAGGTAGAGTCCTTGGCACTTGGTGATTGAATGAATGTGCGAGATGAGGGAGAGGGAGGAATTAAATTGGGTTTGGAATGACATCGACATAAATACACCCACGTCAGCTGAACTAAAATAATATATTAATTAAATAAATCAACATTTAAAGCTCATTTTTACTAAATAATAAGTGATAGATAATGCCCAGAAAGTGAATATTATGAATTTGAAGCACTGAGGTTGATCCTTCTCCATCTACAATAAACTGCTGAGGAGGCTGGGAGAAGAATAAATGTAATTTGAACAATCTTTTCTCTTTTTCGTTTGGTGTTTCCATTCTCTTTCTGCCATTTTTCATTTTTAGTTCTGTGATTTGGTTATTTTAATTTTTTAATGTTAGGTTGAGCCATATAGAAGTTTCCATTTTTGTAGATCAGAAAATATTTAACCAGAAATGAAATGTTTAATATTAACAATTTCACATGGTTCATCTAGTTATATTCTCATTCTGTAAAAATTTTTAACTGGGGCTGTAGGTGTCTATTTTGGATTAAATTGAGTACCAAGGCCATCTGAAGGAATGTTGCAGTGATGGCATAAGGACAAGTGGAGCTGAGCCCCATGAAGTAGGTGACTTAGCCTGGCATCATCTATTCAGTGTGGCTCTGGGAGGGCATCATATGGCCAGGTTTTTTGTTAGCTTTACCAAAAGGGACATGTTATATATTACTTTGGCTTTTTTTTTTTTTAACCTGATTGTAAAAATAGCACATAGAAATTAGCAAATTTACAAAACATAGAAATCCATAAAGAAGAAATTAAAAATCACTTGTAATCCCACTATGCAGTGAAAAGTAGAATTGATTTTTAATGTATTTTCTTCCACTCATATATACAGAAATACTCTTTTATTAAAAAAAAAATCATGTGGCTGCATTATTTTTAAAGGTAAATGTATGTATAGATTTTTGTGAGGACATAGATTTATTGCTCCCCCTTATCATTAGTAATTTGTCTCCTCTGGAGAAAATGGTTTCCTTTAATCCAAAACAAAACATTTAACTTTTGACTGATTATTTTTTTTAATTCCTAGTATGAATATTTTGATTATAGCTCCTAGAGTGCTTTTACTAAAATAGAAACAAAATGGAAAGAACTACTATTGTACTAATGGTATTGTAACAGTTTGTGGTTTTCGTTGCATTTTTATAACATTTTAAATTCTTTAAAATTATCAGTTAATATATTACCTGTTTTTATCATTGTAACTGTCTAGTTTCATACATGAGAAACCTGAGATGGAATAAGAATAAGTTACATGCCCAAATTTATAAGTAGTTAAAAAAGCCTGCACTCTTGACTTTGGTGAATGGTTTTTCCATTTATTGAAATACAACTCTCAGGAATCATTCTTTTTTTAATTCAGTATTTATTAAGCACTCAAAACATGGAAGTTCAAAAATAAAGTCTATGTCAAATGTATAGAATATTGAGTAACGTGGTTTGGCTGGAGGGCAAGGTATTGGGGGGTTTCGGTATAGTGAGATCAGACTGGAAAGGCAATAGGAGCCATTGAGTCTTCTTGAATAATGGAGTTCATAATAACCATAATGAAGCATGTGCTATTGGATATTTTAACGAGGCAGAAATGAATAGATTAGAAAAATGAACAAGACTAGCTGTCCAGACAGTATTTAATGATAGCCTAAAGTATTAAAAACTAAAAGGAGGAAATTAAGCCATTGGGAGCCATTATAGAAATAGATTCATAAGATGTGGTAACTAAGAATGGTATATTAAGGGAGAAAGTGGTCAAGATGATTTCCGAGTTCATACCTGAGTGCCTGGGAAAATGTGAGAAAAAAAGTAGAAGAGTCTTATTTGGTGGGAAAAAATGTATTTAATTTTGGTCATGCTGTGGTTGAAGTCTCTGTAGGACATCCAGGTAGATGTGTAACTAGCAGGCAAATTGTAGAAGGAAAGGGGAACTCAGGAGTGAAGTCAAGTTTTGAGACATAGGCAGAGAAATTATTTGTCTAGTGGGAATAATTAGTGCCATACCATCTTTCCTTCTTGCCTTACATATGTATAGCCTCAATGTATTTGAGGAATGCAGGGCAGCAAAGTGTCGAAATAACTGTTATTGCCCTTAGAACTGGGCAGTCACAATAAGAGAGGGCACCTTAGGATTCAGAAGAGCCCCAGCCTCAAGCAATGCAGTAGGACTGGTGGGAAAACACAGACTATTTAGGAAGGCTGTTTGAGGTTGTGTGAGAAGAAAGTAAAGTTATATACCCACTGTGTACTAAGTATTGGTAAGCCTTTTGTATACACTATCTGCTTTATTTCTCACCAACGTCATGAAATAGGGAGTGTGATCCTCATTTTACAGATGATGAAACTGAGGCTAAGAGATGCTAAGTAATATTAGAGCAAGGAAGCAAGGATTTGAGCCAGATGGGTGTTCAGTGCCATGGGTCTTTTTGCTGTGCCACACTTTGCCATCTTTTCCAATAAGACCTGTCAATTACAGCTATCAAGCTTATGCTCAGTAGGTTTTTTGAGTTCCTTGCCTTCGTGTAGTAAGCACAGCACTTCAGATCTTAAAATGTAATTGAGTGACCATTGCCTGCAATGAGAAAGCATGTGTGTGAAACAGATAAAAAATGAAAGTTGGATCACATAACATATATCTCCATCCAGGTGTGCAGACCTTCTGGAATGTTTACAAATGTCAACATTTGTTCATTTTATTTTACTCTACTGAGTTACGTGAAACTTTACTTAGAAGGATGAATTGAGAGACCAAAGATACCTGGAGGAAAAGATACTAAAAGTACACTTTTCTAATTAACTAAAAATTGTCATAATTTGACACTCCCAATTAGCTGAAAATTGTCATCACTTATGACATCACCTGAAGAGCCACAATAAAATCCCAATTTGCCTTGTGTTAAGTAAGCACAAACAAGATTGTATATTCTAAGATACAAAGCTAGTTTGTACCGTGAAACTTCCTGCAATTTTCAAACCTGGGTGGAAGTGGGTGCATTTTCTTGTCCATCTTTTGTTTGTATATTTGTGTACCACTTCTCAGCAAACTAGAAGCAAGTAATGGTATCTCAAAACCATAGGATAGTGTCGAATACAGGAACAATGTAATTCCTCTTTGTGTGTGCTATTTCTGCAATATTCAGCGTAGATGGGATTTTCTTTATTTTTTCTCTTGAAAACCTAATTTTTAAGTTTGTTTGTTGTTTTGGTCACGTTTCTTAAAATAGATCCATGTTTAGTGAATCATGAGAGAAAATTAATGCTAAATATGTAGCCTTCTAGCTAGAACTTCTTGTGCTGAATTATGATTCCTCAGTTGTCATGCACTGTTAACACACTTTCATTCTTTAACATTGCTCTTTGTTCTATGGGAAATGCTACAAGAAAATAGGAATTTCCTCTCACCATTACCCCTCTGGCAGTGTGTTTCGACCCTGGCTTGCTGTCTGTCCTGGTTACTACCTCTTCTCCTTACTAGCAGTCTAAATTCTGCTTCATCTGCTAAGAGGGGGATTCCAGACAGACGAGGAAACAGCCTTCAAACACTGCCCTGCAGGCATATTAAGTTATTCCCCCACTGTGCAGTCTGGAAATCAGGGAGCACCTCTCTGGCAATGAATTCTAATGAGCTGCTAAAGATGCCAGAGTGTGTGCGCACACAGGCGTTTTCTTTCCCCTCCCCCGCCTCTTCCTTTTCCCAAGCCCCTCTTCTCCCTATTTCCCCTCCTACTCCTTTATCCCCTCCCTCTGTGTCTCATTTCTGCAGTAAACGGGGCTGAGGCACATTCCTGCGTTGCAAGGCTTTCTGTTAAGGTGTTCTGTGGCTTTTGTTTGGATTGCAGCATGCTGAATTACAGGTAATACTCTGAAATTGAGCTAGACAGATCAATGCTGTTGAAATTTTTCTGAGAGGCAAAATATTACATTGGAATCAATGAAGAAAATAAGTTATCTTGGCTAATTTTATTCATGGTAATTAAATTCTATAAGCAGATTCCTCTTCTTCCCCAAAAAGCTCAAATGAAAGGAAATGGGGTTAGATTGATCTGACTTGCGATTGATTTTGTTTTATGTTGATCATGAAAGCTTGCTGTTTTTGCGCCTCCTCTGTAGAGTAAGGACCAATTATGTGGGGTGCTACTGAGGGTAGCCGTGAATAGTTGTACCGGGTGGGGTGGGATAGAGTGGGAGGGGTGATACCAGCTCGAGCTAGCCAGGTTCTTGATTAGGGCATTGGATGCAAAATGTAAAACGCTCTTTCCTTTTCTTCTATCAGCTGTTCAGAGGAGACTCATTACAACTCCTGCTGA
>NW_006796211.1:1206281-1231162 GCF_000442215.2 Lipotes vexillifer
CCTCCCTTCCCTTCTGCCCCTACCCCCTACCCTCATTGGCCTGAAGACATTGTACAGAGTTTGCCTTACTCCCCTGGTGCTATGTGTATGGTAAACCTGGTACTATGGCCGCATCTCGGACTGGCCAGACAACTGCTGCTGGTTCTCCCTATTCCAAGAAGGATTTAAAGGGGAATTGCACTGCAGGCAATGCACCAGAGCAGCAGCATCGGGAGCTTGGGGACTAAGGCTCCTCGGGCATTATTACAGACACACAGAGCTGACCGCAATGACAGCAGCTGCTCCTTTGAACTGTTGGCAGCAGCCAAGCGGCAGCATGAAGTGAGAGATCACTCCTGAGCTCAAGATGAACTCTACCTTGGATGGTAATCAGAGCAGCCACCCTTTTTGCCTCTTGGCATTTGGCTATTTGGAAACTGTCAATTTTTGCCTTTTGGAAGTATTGATTATTGTCTTTCTAACTGTGTTGATTATTTCTGGCAACATTATTGTGATTTTTGTATTTCATTGTGCACCTTTGTTGAACCACCATACTACAAGTTATTTTATCCAGACTATGGCATATGCTGACCTCTTGGTTGGGGTAAGCTGCCTGGTCCCTTCTTTATCACTCCTCCACTACCCGCTTCCAGTAGAGGAGTCCTTGACTTGCCAGGTATTTGGTTTTGTAGTATCAGTTCTGAAGAGTGTCTCCATGACCTCTCTGGCCTGTATCAGCATCGATAGATATATTGCCATCACTAAGCCTCTAACCTATAATACCCTGGTTACGCCCTGGAGACTGCGTCTGTGTATTTTCCTGATTTGGCTATACTCCACCCTGGTCTTCCTGCCTTCCTTTTTCCGCTGGGGCAAACCTGGATATCATGGAGATGTGTTTCAGTGGTGTGCGGAGTCCTGGCACACTGACCCCTACTTCACCCTGTTCATCGTGCTGATGTTATATGCCCCAGCAGCCCTCATTGTGTGCTTCACCTATTTCAACATCTTCCGCATCTGCCAACAGCACACAAAGGAAATCAGCGAAAGGCAAGCCCGCTTCAGCAGCCAGAGTGGGGAGACTGGGGAGGTGCAGGCCTGTCCTGATAAGCGCTATGCCATGGTCCTGTTCCGAATTACTAGTGTATTTTACATCCTCTGGTTGCCATACATCATCTACTTCTTACTGGAGAGCTCCACTGGCCACAGCAACCGCTTCGCATCCTTCTTGACCACCTGGCTTGCTATTAGTAATAGTTTCTGCAACTGTGTCATTTATAGTCTTTCCAACAGTGTCTTCCAAAGGGGACTAAAGCGCCTCTCAGGGGCCATGTGTACTTCTTGTGCAAGTCAGATGATAGCTAAGGACCCTTACACAGTTAGGAGCAAAGGCCCCCTTAATGGATTTCATGTCTGAAGTGGTTCAGATATTGGGTCACTGTGTGTTGTGTGTGTGTGTGTGTGTGTGTGTGTGTGTGTGTGTGTGTGTTTCCTTTTTATCTTTTTGTATTTCTACTTCACTGGGAAATATGGGACAAAATAATTTGACTCTAAGCAATAGTTAACAAATGATCCATCCAAAATACCTTTTAAGTTTGCAGAAATGATTTTTTTTTAATGCTTTCAAATGAGAAGAATCAGGACCGTGAAGATAAATTGCTCTTGGTTCCAATTTCCATAATGTCATGGAAATGGCTGTATTTCTCAGACTTAAAATGAATAAAGCCATATCTAACACCTCTCTCCAGCTGGCATGACTGAACCTGGGTGTGAAAAGCGTCAGCATTTTTAAAAGTCATCATTTTCTTGTTGCTTTTCTGGGTTCTTTCCAGCTGTTTGAGCTTCATGTACAATTGATTTCTTTTAACAGGAAATATTAAAATACAGTGATGAATTAACAGGGTTTTAAAATTTTCCTTACATCCATCAAAGTGTAACTACCCTGCAGGTTTCCACACTGTCATTCAGAAAGTCAAATGTTTTATGTCTTATTCTCTTGAGAGAATTTTCAATACAGTGAATAATGTGAAAACTTAAACATTAATTTAAAATTTGGTGGGACTTCCCTGGCTGTTCAGTGGTTAAGACTTTGCCTTCTAATGCAGGGGGTGTGGGTTCAGTCCCTGGTTGAGGAGCTAAGATCCCACATGTCTCACTGCCAAGAAACCAAAAAACATAAAAAAGAAGCAATATTGTAACAAATTCAGTAAAGACTTAAAAAAAAAATGGTCCACATCAAAAAAAAATCTTAAAAAATAAATTTAACAAAATAATAAAATTTTTGCATTGAACCATGAAGCAAAAGTGCAGTCAAATCATATAATTTATAGAAAAACTAAGCAGTATTTTATGCCATGCTTCACTGAGACCTAAACAAATATGTATACTGAAAGTGATTGTGTTGTAGTATTTTTGCCCAAGCCTTTGTGTATATGTGTATTGAGAATATTTGAATTGAGTTAGATTTCTCTTTTACAGCAAAATGCATTTAAATAAGCTGAAAAATAATTAAATGATAGGCTGATGGCTGCCATTTTTATAATGGTGAAAATACATTGAAATGTGTCTTTAGTCTTCTCTGCTCTTTTTATCTAGAGACTTTCTGAAATACTAGAATATCATCAGGAAGAAAGGTCCTCGGCAACTGAGTCAGAAAATACAATGTACATTTAGCTAGTTCATTTTTAAAATAAGAGGGGTTGATTGAGATGGTCTCTTTGTGGTTAAATGGAATCATCTAATAAAGTAGTAACTAATTCTTTTTAAAAGCATTCTTTCAGTTAGTGTTAAGGAATCCATATTTGAATGAGAGAAGGAGAAATTCTGATTCTCTCTCTATTGCTATTCTCTTTCTGGAAAAAAAAATCCTTGGGATACTGTTCCTTTCCTAAATAGGCTTTTTTTTTTTTTAAGCCAAAGTACTAGCAAAATCTGTAGAATTATTAATTGAGAGTGCTGTGTATTTGTATGTAGAGTGATGTTTTGTTCCTAAAAGTAATTATGTTTAGAGCGAGAGGTTTATTTTTCTAAAAGGAGAGAAGGATTTCCCAGCAGCTCCAAGCATGAAAGTATTTCCTCTGCTCTTCTACTGGTTTTAATGTTTTAGAAGTCTTCAGGGAACTTGTATGATCTCTGCCTTTGGCTAGATGTTGTAATCTGAATGTGACAGTGGTGTTCAGTGAGGTTGAAGATAGAAGAAAACCAAGGGAAATGTGGATTTTTGAGTCCAAGGAAGGACATAGATATTTATAAAACAGGCAGATATGCTTTGGTTTTCCATCATCATATTAGAAAACCTCCTACCCCCTTTTAAAATAAAAGATAGCATTCTTATGATTTTAGGTTTTAGAGATTGATTTGATTTTAACCTCAAATGTATTCTACTTAAACATTTTTATTTTAAGAGAACAAGTATGAATATAAGTATTTAAACTTCAGATTCTGAGTTCTTCCCAAAAGCTTGCTTGCTCTTTATATTTAGTATTAGAAAATTTGATTCTAAGTTGTTTCAAAATTTAGAACTCATATTGGAATTGCAAGTTATGTTAGCAGTGGCTTTGTTAAGTTGCCATTTGAAGTTGAAAACCTTTTCTGTTAGATTCTGAAAAAAAGCTGTATACAATTCCCCTTTATTTAAGTGGCACAGATCTAAGAAAACAAAATTCCCTTTTTTCATATATATCAGAGAATGTAACCTGTTCAGATTTGCACAGTTTGCTTGTCAATTTTTAGTTCAGATATGGGACTCATGAAGATAATTTTTATGGAAAACTGATGTTAAATCAGTAGATTTTTTGTGTGGGGGGGGTACTGAGCCCTTTTAATTTTTTCTTGCAGTAGGATTCCATTTTAGAGAAAACAAAAGTTTTTGGAAAAGATTTTGTGGGAATGTTACGGAAATGAGGAAATCTCTGTTTAATTTTCTGGAAATGGCTAATGAAGCTGAGCTTTCAATGACTGGAAGGCAACAACTCTTTTAATAAGAGCTTTTGTTAGTAGATTTTTATATTTTTGCCCTAGTACCAAATTTAGATGTCAGAGGGTTTTTTTTATTGTTTTTTTTTTTTCACATTAGAACCTCTCAGCCTAAAACTAAAGTAGGAACTAAGTAGATGTAGTAACTTTAAAGAAAAATAAAGCATTCCTCCCCAGCTGATACTTAATATCAGATGTCTTTCCAGTTTATCTTGTAGTCATTGGACTTTATAAACTCTAACGTTTCTTCCAGGTATCAATTCTATTCTCATATTTCATTGTCTGTACTGCTTTAAAATTTTTGTTTTCTTGTGGTGTGTGTATCCTGTGGAGAAGGGTTGTGTCTGAATGCAATCATCCAATCTTCTGTGGCTGGGGGCAGTTTCTGTGTGATGCGTTTGGAGAGTTTGTATTTAAGTAACCTTTTCATCCTTGCATATTTAGTGCAACATTTAATGATGTTTTATTTAAATACGAATCTGACTAGTTCAGAATGAGAAAAAGTATATTTTTAGAGTCAGTTACCTTAGGCTTTGGCAAGACAGCCCATTTAACTTTATATAGTATATGGCTGATACCAGAGGAAGCATAAGCTTTTGGTGACTGTGTTGAAATTATTTCACAGTAAATTTAAAAATAAGACTATACTAATTGTTATATTTGTAGTTAGTTGTGTTTTTATACAATGATTTCAGTGAAGGTGTGTTTTTTTCCTCTTAGAGCGGAAAAGCAATTACAAAAGGACAAGTGCTCCACTTTAATGAAAGAATTATCTTTCACCAGAATGGATATTTGAATTTTTCATGGACCTGTTGGCTTTAACCCTAAATTCCATTTTGGAAAGAATTTTATTTAAGGTTTATTGCTGGATAAATATGGTTTTGAGCCTTTTATAGTGGCTTTTCCTTTTTACTTGAATAATGGTCTCAGTATTTTAAGGATTGGGAAAACTTGAATTTTTGTACTATTAAATGCATTTACTGTTCACCTCTTTGAACTTGAAAATGAAGCAACAGGGTTACAAGTTCCCAGATGGTAGAGTGATTTCTGGGAGTTTCCTCAGCTTTGCAGGTTTGATTAAAACATCTGCCTTTGATGGCTTTGTAGGAATTTTACTGACTGTGTTTTTGAATCATAAAAGGTTTGTGAAATAAATTATTGGCAAACCAGAATTTATTGCTATATGAGGAAATTTGGGGAAGTTTAAGGATGGGGGAGAATCATGGAACTATGAACTTTTTTTAAAGTCTTCATAAGTCATCATTTGTGTTGATTTTTGCATAATTTTTCCATTGCAGGTTACTAAATATTTTATATTAAATGTACATATTATTAACGTATTTTGCAGACCCAAGGAATATTCTAGACATTTCTTATGGCTGTAAATGAGTCACTTGGCTTTTCTTCAAAATTTGGATGATAACGGAATCATGATATGTAAAATGAACTTTGAACTGCGAATCTAGGTTTCTGTTACTAATTAACTCGTTTTGTAAGGGCTGGTTGCTTTTCTCTAAGCACTTAATTTCTTCTATTTATAATAATCCTTTCATCCTTCACAGGGTTACTTTGAGGATTGAATTAGATAACGGATGTAAGAGAACTTTGTAATATGTAAAGTGCTTTGAAAATAAAAATGATTACTGTTATTTGTATCTGCCATAGCTTTACATCTAAGGAAGCTGCATATAATGATGTGGCGCTCCCCCCCCATAAGATCTTTGAAGGTCAATGCTAGGTGACTATTCCATGCTACTTAGCAATCCCAAAATAACAATAACTTTAAATTCAGCATAAAACTGTTACATTTACTTTCTTTAGTTGTTTACAAAGTCTCTAAAGGCAGGGACAGTATCTCTTCATACCTTTATCCCCCAAATCTAACATAGGACCTGGCTTAGAGCAGAAGTTTTAGTAAGTTTTACGGAGTTAATGAATGAGCCTTTCTAATTATTACTTCTAGTCACTATTATTACTTCTAGTCATTATAGAGCAGTGATGTTCAAAGGGTAGTCCAAAGCCCATAAGTAGTTTTTCATTTGATCAAAGCCATTCTAGACTGTATATAATAAATATCTCTTTTTAGTACCAAGAGACTACTGTGGGAATGTGTGTGCTTTATATGCTAGGTAACTTTACTCCTGGAAACTGTGTAGCCTCGGCCCAGGGAACTTCAGGCAGTGCTGTCAAACTGCCAATTTTTCACAGCATGGGTAAGATCTTGGCTCTAGATCCAGATAAGATAGGCTGTAAAAATCAGTCACTATGAAAGAGGAGCAATAGAATAGGATAGATAGCTTGGTGAAAGAAATGGTTCTAATTCTTTGGTTTTGCTTTTTCTTTCAGTCTTTACCACTTTTCTAGCTCTATCTTCCCTTCCTTTCTTTTCTTAACACACTGTTGGTCATGTATTCAGAGTGAAATGCTTATCATACTGCTATAGGGTATGGAAAATTGTATTATGCAATAACTGGCTTTTTGGGAAAGTTTAAGAAGCAATCAAGAAGCGCTTATGTAGCAAGCTCTACTAGATGTCAGGTAGTATAGCTAGCTGGCCTCAGGGATTTAAAGAAGGATCACATGATTCCTTTCTTATGGAACTTTATAGTTTTCAGATGTTTCATTTGGAAAAATTCTGTGATCTATCTTTCAAAAAGCTTCACAGAGTGACTTTATCAGGAGGAATTTACCAAGGCCTACTGGTGGGACAGTTGGCACACCATGGATCTGTTTCTTGGGTGGGTTCATTATGCCAGTATATAAAATCATAATGTCACTTCATTAGTTTAAAATAAGAAATCAGTGCTGGCAATAGGGAGCAGTCTTTCTCTATTGATAGATCTTCATGGGAAGCCAAACCATATTCAGAATGTTGCTTGGTGAGGATGGAATCTCAGAATATGGTTCTGTAATGTGAAAATTTACTGGTATAAGACTGAGCCTGATGTTCCATCTCTGAAATCAGAAAACCTGGTCATTGGGATCCTAATAAAAGTTGAAATCATCTGTGCTTCTAGTACTGACCAACCTACCTTCTAATTGACATATTATTTCTTTAAATTAACTTATTTTGTTACTTTTAGTAAAATTCCTTGCAAGTTTTAACAGTCTTACAAGCTTGCTAACTCATTCTTTCTCTTTTTGGTGGTTTTATATATCACTTTTACCATGAAACATTGTTTTCTGATTTAGTATTCAAAGGGTGGCCTTACTACTTTGTTAGTTTGGGGAAGCAACTCATCTTGGTTTTCATGGAGCAAATATATACTGTCTAGTTGGAAAAGCAAGATATATGAAAATCCCTATAAAAACAGTATCAGTCAGGTAATTAGAATAGAAACATTAAATTTTTGAAAGTCAGATCATCCACAAAGGAGATAGGGAGGGACATTTGAGCTGTAAAAGACCTTAGAGATCATTTGGTCTGGTTCTCTCTTTTTATAGTCAGGAAACCAGTCCAGTGGCCACACAGCCATTTATGATAATACCCAGACTTCCTACTTCCTAATCCATCATCCATTCCTATTATATCTTGTTGCTTTTGCAGAGGAGTGGGAGTTTACCTTCACTCAGCCAAGTCATGAATAAGACTTAAATAGGCTGATATGAGGTGTTTGTGCTTGTGTGTGTAATTTTAGGTGTAGAAAGCATTATGGGCAATGATATAAATGTTAACTGAGGCTTGTTATGTTTCAGAAGAATTTTATAAACTTTGTCCTGTTTAATCCTTCTGATGCTCTATGAGCTAGTGACTATTATTAACCGCATTACAAAGATGAGAAAACTGAGATTGAGTTGCCAGAGACAAACAGTTAATAAGTGGAAGATCTGGGATTCAAACCCAGGTCTTTCTGACTTAAGAGCCTACATTCTTACCTCACGTAATTCTCACAGAAACCTATCAGGCAGTTTTTAATTTTTTTTATAACTCTGTTTTACAGGTGAGGAAACTTAGGCTTAGAGAGATTAAGAAACTTTTGTCAATATATCAACTAACTCCCATACTTGGAAAACATGTGACAGACTTCCTACTAAATATAGCAGATTTAGTATGCATATTTATTTCTGTTAACTCCACTATAAAGAATGGCAAAAGTATAATACATATGGACAAAGAGAAGAGCAGAGATGATGGCAGGTGAATGAAGCTAACAAAATTTGGGGTTATGGAAACCCAGTGGACAAGTGGTAACTGACTCATCAGAATTGACAAAGCTGAATTTGGGGGAGGGGCAAAAAGCATCTGCCCATAAAACCCAGTAAATATGTGGGAATTAGATTTCTGATATGCCTCTCAGGCAGAGAGTAGTATGAAGCTGAAAACTGAAGAATTGTTAGAAAGTTTATTGAAGGCACATTTAGATACCGTCACTCATCCCCCCCCGCCTCACTCCTCCACTGTACACCACCTTGATCCCCATCCCAAGTTGGCCCTAGCAGACCACTGGTTTTTCACCATTCCAGCAGAAGATGGGAGACTTACTCTTTGGAGGTTGAACCACAGGCATTCTGGATGCCAGGCATAGCTGAGAATGGGACTAAGACACCTTGTTGAAAACAAGAGTATCAGGAGAAAGTCTGCTTATTAAATAATCAGTTTCCCTTTCCCACTAAACTCCCAGAATGCTCTTAGCCTTAAACCTTCTAAGCAGGAGATAAGAGGAGTCTAGTCTGGGGGCCAGTATCTAAGGGCTCTCAGTTCCGACAGTCCCTGCCCAGTCACATTAAGTTGATGCCCATCAGTCAGCGAATCCCACCCATGCATATAGAGCTTCCAGTTAGTTTTTTGTTCCTTATCTTTTAATAGCAACAGTTAACCAGAGAAAGTCTTATGAATAGACTTGAGAAAATGTATTATGAATGCACAGAGCCCAAAACAAATCAGAGGGAACAGAAACAAGTCATAGAAGAAAACCTCAAAAAAAAAAAACCCCAGTATTTGTAACTAATATTTTCAGAGAAGATTTTGCATCCATTAAGGAAAAAAGGATGCCATAAAAAAAAACAAAAAACAAAACAGAGAACAAGAAAGCTTTTGAGATTAAAAATATAATCAGACATTTTTAAAAATTAGAAAAGTTGGAAGATAAAATTGAGGTAGACCAGATAGTGAAACAAAAGACAATAAAGGAGGTAAAAAGCAAGACAATTAGAGGCACGATCAAGGAGGCCCAATGTCTGAATAACATGATTTTCAGAAACAGAAAAAGAATGGAGAAATTCTCAGATATCACAAGAGAAATTTATAGAACTGAAGGGTATGAGTTTCCATAATGAAAAGGACCAACCATCTTAGTGTAATAAAAAGACTTTGTGACGGCAAATCATAAAATTTCAGAACACTGGAGATAAAGAAAAACCTAAAAGCTTCTTGGTCTGGAATAGGGATGGGATAGTAGAAGCATCCTAAGTACAGAGATCTGAATAGCATTGGACTTTCTACCACAATGAAGCAAGAAGATAATTGGGAATAAATTAAAACTTAAGAAGTGATTTTTTATTAAAAATTTATTTATTTATTATTGGCTGTGTTGGGTCTTTGTTGCTGCGCACGGGCTTTCTCTAGTTGTGGCGAGCAGGGGCTTCTCTTGTTTTGGAGCACAGGCTCTAGGCATGTGGGCTTCAGTAGTTGTGGCACGCGGGCTCAGTAGTTGTGGCACACAGGCTCTAGAGCACAGCCTCAGTAGTTGTGGTGCACGGGCTTAGTTGCTTCACGGCATGTGGGATCTTCCCGGACCAGGGCTCGAACCCTTTTCCCCTGCATTGGCAGGCAGATTCCTAACCACTTCGCCACCAGGGAAGTCCCAGAAGTGATTTTTAACCTAGAATTTTATGCCCAAACTTTCATTCAAATGTGAGGATAAAACCCATTTTGAGATATGTGAGGTCTCAAAATTTTTACCTGTCTTACAAATATAGATACATAGAACACTGAGGGAAAGAAAAAAATTTGCAATTAGTAACTTCAGAAAAAATAGAAGATGAAAGAAGGAAATCTAATCATGATATACTCTGTGATTCAGTTATGAGAAATATAGATTTAGCCAAAAACTGTAGCAAAATTATGCTGAGAGTCATGATGAGGGGGAGGGGGAAGTATATGTGGAGGGTAGGTGGGGTTGGGACTGTAATAGAGCCACAGTATCATCTCCCATACAAGAAGCCACAGTATCATCTCCCATACAAGAAAGTCTTTAAAAAAAAAAAAGCCAGAAAGTAGCAATTTATGCATTTTGTTCAGAAATAGGAAGGAAACAGAAACAGCTAAAAAAGATGAAAATTGTTGCCCTTTGGGCAGCAGGGAATAGGGTGGGAGGTATAAGGGGTCTGCTGTTTTTCTTTGTACGCTTCATATGGTTTGACCTTTACAACTACGTAGGTGTATTATTTTTTATGGAAAGCATAGACCACGTTTAGATAAAGGCAGATAAATTTTAACAGAGATAGAAGGAAACCAGGAAGTGTAGGTTTAGAACATATTACTGAAGTAGAACATGAGGGCGTGATAGCACACTGTATTACCTATGGCCTTGTACAGAGCAATTTCCTATTTATCATCTCATTTCATCCTCCTAGGAAAACAGGCAAAAGGGATGTTATCCCTCTTTGACAATTGTGGAAGCTGAGTTTTGAGGCTGTAAGACCTTTTTGATTCCTAGTCTACTACTACTATGCCTCATAAGTATGTTTGAATCTTTCTAGATTTTTTTAATTTTGTTTTTTACCAAGAGAAGACAGCAGATATTAGAAAGCATCTTCTTTGACATCATGGGAAGGAATACATGAAAACAAATGTGTATATGTATCTATGTATATGATGAGTATGTGTGTACTGGTATACAAGTATCTATAATGTAAGATCTGGCATTCTGAGATCACAAGAGGCATGCAGATTACATGTGTGGTAGTCATAGGTAAGGAAATGTGTGTCAGATTTCCTGAGGAGGCAGTGTATGAGGTGGGCTGAGCTCTGGGTAGAGTAAGATTTCTGTAGTCCTATCTCCTTCCACCCCTTGAATGAGATTGGCATAAAATATTCAGCTGGACAGGATTAAAGGAACCCAAAGGACCAACAGACAAAAGACCCTAATAAAGTGACCTACAATTATCAAACAATCTATGACATGAGAAGCCTTTAGCAAATTAAAAAGTATGTCTTTATGATAAATTGCCTTGATTGTAGTCACTTAATGATTTATCGGAGTGTTACAAAAAGATTGTATTGGCTTTGAATAAAATATGAAAGAGTCTTTTCAAAGTAAAACTTTAAATTGTGCCTCTTAGCTTTCAATAAACATTTGTTGAATTGAATTAGTAAGACAGTATTTTGGGGAGAAGGCAAAAGTTACAGCATTAAATAGCATGATATATTTCTGAAAATTCTTCCAGAAAGACTGGGGAAACCCTCACTGCCAAAGCTGTTTATTTATAGCTAGACCAAAAAAAAAAAAAAATCCATTTGAGGGTCTCTGTCTTCATTGGCCCCTGGGGAGCAGAATCTGACTTAAAAGCCTTTTTCATTTAAAAAAATTCTCCTTCATGACATGATATTTGTAGGAATTAAAAGCATTCCTACTTAGATTATGTTAACATCATGTATAGTTAGCAGTCATTGTACTAAAGATACATGTGTAGTCTACCGAGCGCTAGAAATAAAACAAAATTTAGATCCTAGTTCTGACAGTTTATTAGATAATTTAATCTGTCAGAACTTCAGAAGGATACTTATCTTTAAGCGAAGATGACTGATATTATAGGAGTCAATTCAAGATCAGATGCATGTTGCATTAATGTAAAACTCTTTACATTGTTCTGTATTTACTTTATACTCTTAGATCACTGTTTTTCTGAGGTAAAAAAAGAAGATAGTGAAAAGAGCATGGATTTTGGTTTTCCACTCTGTAAAATGGGATATTATCCCCTTGTTATGATTATTGTGAAAATGTGATACTGTCACATCTGAAGTATATAGAATTGTGCATGGTGGCATCATAGAAGCTCAGTAGAAGACTGTTGCTGTTATTTCCTTGTCCCACAGAGTCAGAATCTCCCAGTAACTTCCAATGCCTGCTGTAAATACCCTCAGAGGAAAGGCCCTGGGTGAATGTGGAGGGGCTTGGTGAGCCCCTTTCTCTCAGAGATCATAAACCTAAAGTTCTGCTTTGATGGTTTACTCCATCATGTTACTGATGTTTTACGTATTTTATCCTGCTTTTGTTGTATGTTCCACAGGAGGATTAGTCCTATACAATTCTCAGACACTAAGATACATATGTTTAGATGTACTTTATTAGTCCTATACAATTCTCAGACATTAAGATACATATATTTAGTCATTGGGGGTTACAGTAAGAGCTTTAACAGGTTAGAGATGGAAAGGAAATTTGGGACTGAAGTGGTAAAGAGGTATCACTTTAATTGAACCTTAAAAATGAGTTATATGAGGAAAAAAGTAAAACTGTGACAAAGGGTGTTTTAAGCTTCAGAGGCCTCAGTGAAGATGGACCATTTATATACTTTATCCATGTAATATGTAGTGATAAAAAGTATGTACTTGAGAGGCAGGCAGACCTAGTTTTGAATCCTAGCCCTGACGCTGGCTGTGAGACCTAGGACAAGGTTCATAATCCCTCTTACTTTCTGTTGCCTTAACTAATAGTACTATCTCATACAAGTATTGTAAGGCTTAATGAGCTATTACATGTAAAGCTCTTAGCACAGTGCTTGGTCTGCAGTAAGCATTCAGTACATGTTAGCAGGTGCTGTTAGCTTGCTTGTGAATAGGGCAATATGGATGAACCAGAGGTTTCAATTTGAGGTGTAATGGAGTAAGGTCAGAAAGATAAATTGGGGCTACCTGATCTGGAATAAAAGGCTAAGGGATTTGACTCTGATTAGGAATTGTAGATGGACTTAAGGTTTTTGAGTAGGTGAATAACATAAATATAAAATCCTAAAGTGACAGAGCTGGAAGATCCCTTAGAGTTCAATCTAGACTCTTCCTTTCTCAATTGGGGAAAGGGAGACCCAGAGTAGTGGCAGAGTAAATTAGTTGCAGAACTGGGACTGGAATCCAGGCCTTAGACCTCCCTTAGACTCAATATTGACACCAAAATAAGTCCAAAGGATTGTTCAGCCTTTCAGTCACTTGATTGGTCAAGTGCTTAGAAAATGTGCGTTTCCAGCAGGTTCGGAAAAAAAGAAACAAGTGTTCAGATTTTGATGTGAATTAAATAAAATAAATAGTCTTTCCATTGGTACTTTCAACCAAACAAATTAAGATTTGAAAAATCTTAGTTAGAAAGTTTTTTTGATCAGTGGCAGTCACCTCAGAAAGGGGAAGTAAAAATACATGAAATGCATGGCTCTAGATGCCTTCATTGGTATTTATATTATTTGTACTGCTAGTGAGATTGGAGGGTGAAGTTGTTTTTTTTATTTTTTTGGTGGTACGCGGGCCTCTCACTGTTGTGGCCTCTCCCGTTGCGGAGCACATGTCCCCTGCATCGGCAGGCAGACTCTTAACCACTGTGCCACCAGGGAAGTCCTGAGGGTGAAGTTTTTGCTTAAATAAAATTGAAGATCATTGCTTATCCAGTACCTTTTAAAGTTGCTGTTACCCAGGAATTTTAAATAGAAAAACATAAAAAGAATTTAATTCCAGGTTGGCTCTTACTACCTATGTAATAAGCCATTACTACATAGATACTAATAGACCTTGGTTGGTATGATACCTATTTGCCATTAAGTTTTTAGGTTAATAGAGAAAGATCTAACTAATTATATAGCTTTATACATTAATAATAGAATAAGATAGCTTTTAAATCTTTAAATAATTGTTTCTTGATAATTGTTTCTTAAGATTACCTCTTTAGTAGGAAAATTAAAATCTTAAACATGATTTTTCTTATACGTTGGGGCTCTAGGAAATATCATTTTTGCCTGAAAGCTATATAAATAGATATAATTAAAATAAACATTGAAGCCTAGTTCATATACCTATAGTCTGTGAATACATATATGAATGCAGACCTCTTACAGAATTCTACATGCAGTTCAGCAGTTCACTGATGGAGATGTTTGTGACTAATAGCATTCAAACACAGCTTCTCATATAGATTATTTTGTTAACTATATAAAAGAGAACTATAGAGTTTAAAGTCATTTCAATATAACTAGTCATTTTACAGCTGCTTTGTAATTTTGCTACTTAACAGGCATACTTAAATCTTTGACTTAAGACTTGTTATTTTCAGAAGAAACTAGCTTTTTAAAGAAAAACTGAATATTTGCTGAGCATTATGAAACATTCATAAACATTTTCTTAGAAATCATAATTTGATTGATTTGGTTATATAAAAATATAGCTTGGGGGGCTTCCCTGGTGGCGCAGTGGTTGAGAGTCTGCCTGCCGATGCAGGGGACACGGGTTCGTGCCCCGGTCCAGGAAGATCCCACATGCCGTGGAGCAGCTGGGCCCGTGAGCCATGGCTGCTGAGCCTGCGTGTCTGGAGCCTGTGCTCCGCAACGGGAGAGGCCACAACAGTGAGAGGCCCGCGTACCGCAAAAAAAAAAAAAAAAAAAAAAAAAGATTAAAAAAAAAATATAGCTTGGGGAATGGGTCTTGATTTTGTGTGTGTGTGTGTGTGTGTTGTATTATGAGAGGGGGTGATTTTGAGAAGATTTTATAAGGGCATTTGATATGCAGTTTTGCTCAGTAATGTAAATAATACGATTGAAATAAGTATCTGGAATTCATCACAGTTATCAGAAACATATTTGGAATATGACTTTGTATGTAATAATTTTGTGTCTTCTAATTTAGATGACTCATAAATTGCCTCCTCAACACCTTTTTACTCAAAATGGCATTTTTTGTTTCACTTTGGTCAGATAAAAGTTCTTGAGTATTTCCTGCTTCTTGGACCTCTCCATGATGGAGTACTGTGAATGAGAATCAACAATAGCAAAGCAGGAAAAGATTGACGGTGTAGTTAGCAGTTGTGCCTTATCTATACATGATTTGGGACAGTTTTGCCAAACATTGAATAATTTTCCTGTGGGAAACTTGAGCCCTAAAAGGAAATGAACATAGCTAAAAGGCTGCATATCACATGGGACTTCGATTTATTTTTAGAATGGCACTATAATGCCATATTTGGATTGAAACAATGTGATAGCCGTACCTTATTTTATTAAAAAGCTATGTTTTCTGAAGAAGCCATTTAATTTCCTGTTACATTGTGTATATAGACTCAACATAATAAGTATATAACTGTTCAGCTGATAACCATGCTAAATGTTTTAAAGTTAGCGGCGCTTATTTGGCAAACATTTCTGGAGGCTGCTTTTGGAGTCTGCTTTCTGCAATAAAAGATTCGTTGGCAGTTCATTGGTTATAGAATATAGTTGTCTTTTTGTTGTGCATGTTTGGGGCAAGTTGTTTTCTTACTGGAAGGGAAAAAATAGTAAAGAAGGATTAGTAGCATTGGGTGTTGGTATAGTTGATTGTCTTGAAATAGCAGAGGTGTTTACTGAATGAGTCAGTGATAATAGAAAAACTCAAATGGATTTTTGCCTCTGAGAAATGATTTTTTTTTAAGATAATCAGCAAAGGTATTTCATTCTGAGTTCCTAGAATGTTTTGGTTAGCACAGTTCATAGGTTTTAAAAAACAGTCATTGCACCATTTATATTTTGTGTCAGCTTTTCTGCTACCTGATTTATCTTTATAGTTTTATTTGGTTAAAATAAATTGATGCAATGGATTTCTGAATTGGATACTCTCTAAAATTGCAGATCCCTCACAGTAGTTCACTAAGTTTCAAATATGGGAAAATCTGCCAAGTACACATTTTGCCCTTTGGCTTCTCTCCCAAGATTGGAAATATGCCAACATCATAAATCTCAAGTCTGATGGGAAAGAGCTATCACTGATGGCAAGGCCTTATGCTACCTGCCTTCCATGCAGTATTTAATTTGCTTCTCGTAAACTCTGCAAGGCAGTGACCATTGCATAAATTTTACAGATAGGGATATTAAGGATCAGTCCAGGGATATTAAGGCTCAGACCAGTTAAGTGACTTATCCAAGGTCATACAATTAGAAGTAGGGGAGGCAGTTTTCAGAGACAGAACTGCCTGACCCTAGAGTCAGTGTTCTAACTATCACATTGTGTTCTATTACATTGTGTGACCTCGGTAGAGCACCTGAAATCCATCTTCTCTATTCTTTGTCAGAAGTCCAGCTCCAGTCTTCACATAGTTGTAGCCAGATTCTGCAGTGCCTTCAGTTACTTCCATGTTTATGGACATTTAGTTATGGTTTGTTCTGTGTTTGATGTGTTTGGAATGGAAATTTTAAAACATTAATTACTGAATACAGTAGTAATTACTGAATACAATATTTCATTTATTTAAATATGTTAAAGATTAATTTCTTGTCTCCCATTGGTTGAGCTTTTAAAGTCTTTTATTAAATGTTAATTCAGTGGCAGTTTTACTAGAATTACGATTTTTGCCTATAAGAGCAAATCACCAGGATAAATATACAAAGTAATATCTACCCACAAATCCAGTTTATACTAAAATTCCTGTTGTTGCATTGGTATGGAATAATAGCACTGCAAGTTGAAAGAAAACTGATTTGAAGATCAGTGGTGCTAGTTACATAGGGACAAGTAAAATTATGTTTGCATGAATATACATTTTTATGTTCTTGAAATCTGAATTTAAGGTAAAAATGTTTTTGCGCTGTCAGTGTTAAATGAGCCCATCAATCAGATACTTATTTCTAGAATTCTTGTTGATTGAATTATGAAATGCTATTGAAGGGCTTTAATTTGTTTTATACAAATACACTGTACCTCATTACTAAGGTGTTGAGGTACCTTATTAGAATATTTACAATTCAGAAAAGTAGGAAAATGTAAATAAGAAAGAGATTTGGAAAATAGAGATAGAACAGGAAGATAATACAGAGATATACAGGCCATGACCTCCTGTATTGTTTAAGATTGGGCTGCAAATTTGGTTCTGAGGGTTCTGGAAGCCAAAACAAAAATGGACATTTAATCATTGTCCATGGGGAAAAAAATAGCCATATTTCTTTAGAAGAAACAGAATTTCTGATAAGGACACTGAGTAATGTGGTAGGAGGTGTCCTCACACCATGAGATACAAGATTTCTATGGCAATTTTTTTTAAAATAGTGTCTCAAAACATGCCAGTAGCACAGTTTCATGAAGGCGGTTCTTTGAGAGGCCAGGATATTGTGGTCTAACAATACATCTATCAAGTGGTCAACCCTAATCAAAGAATAAAACCATAATAATTTAAAATATTACATTTGTTTTTTAAACCTGAAATGATTAAGATACATGTTGGAGGCCACCTAGCATTTAGGGAAAATGCCTTTTCTTTGAATAATTTACAAAAGGGCCACATGTTGAGACTTTTTTCACTTTGTTTTTATGTTTAAGAGCATCATATATTTCTCTGTGTAATTAGAGCTTTAGCGATTTCTGCTTTTTCATAAACACTGTATAGCCTTCATAAGAGTAAAAGGAGGAAGCACATTTTCAAAGTCTGTATCATGTTGATTTTAGTTATAAGAGTCTAGAAGACAAAAGCATTTTTTCATATATTAGGAATTATAAATGCCATTCACTACTGATAAGAGAATTTCTTCACTTTTATAGTATGTTTATTTGGGTTAAGAACGTGAACTAGAAAGCTGAACCAGTTGGGTTCCAGTCCCAGCTCCTCACTTTGCTTGCCAGGTGATTTAACTTCTTTCCTCTTTTGCCAAATGGGGGACATAATAGAGCCCACCTCAGGGGTTGTTAACACAGTAGAGCTATATGATATATCCGTATATAAGGTGCTTAGAACAATGAGTACAGATCCTTGTTCGCTCTAGTTATTATGGCTTAAATAATTATCTTTAAGTCTGTAAAAGTGAGTTTGTCAATAGGAAGTAAGTGGCTCTGAACCTTATATGTATCATATATCCCCTGAGAATTCATTTATTCAGGAAATATTTATTGAGTTCCTACCATTTGTCAGGTACTCTTCTAGGTGCTGGAGATGCATGTGAACAAAACAGAAATCTCTGCCCTCGTGAAGCTTCACATTCTAGTGAATCTGTTAAAATCTAAGAATGTTCTTCTTAGAAAAATAACACACAAAACTTTGCAGTCAGTGTCAGAGAATTTATGGTAAAGCTTAAATCTGTTTATTAAATCTCAGGCTAAGAATACCTTACATACCTTCTTTTTATTTTGTCAGAATTCCTGTGAGGCATTCCTTAAGATGGCTACAGTATTTGATTTTAAAAGACAGAGCTATTTTTTAAGCGACAAAATAATTGTTAACTAAAATAATTGTTAACTGTTTTTCTTAATCACCTTTTTTGACTCTGTTAAAATGGTGTTAATAGAAATGCTATTAGATTTAACATGACCCATTGAAATGAAATTTCCAGATTTTGCAGGTTTTTGTAGGCCCATCTTGATCTTGCCCAAACACAAGAACATCTGTTTTCATAGGCTTAGAAGTCTTATTCTTCACCTTTGCACTTCAGCAATTCTGCTACTTCCAAAACACATGAATTTAAATTACAAATGACAAGGAGTTACGTTTAATTAAGAAAAATGATTTTACCTCCAGAAGGTTTTTAGTCCTTATTTATTAATTTTAAAGTATAGTACTCCTTCAATTTCATTTTCCTTCTTTTGAGTTTTTATCCTAGGGAATTTAAAAAACTAAGTCTTTAAAATCACTTCTGACAATCTGTAGCTGACTTCTAAAGAGCAAAATGTAACCAAAAAATTATTTTATTTCTGTGAAACATATTGTAAAGAGAGGATATAGCATGATGGATTTGAGTGGAATTTTGGTGGTATTTGTTTTGTTTTCGTAAGTATTACATGATGGCTTTTAACAAAGCATTTATAACATTTTGGATAGTCTTAAGAAGATCTTTTTCTTTAGGCAACAAGCTACTTTGGAAATAATCTTCTCTATGCTGGTTATTTCTCATGGCAACCTTCCACTGCATTTTCTTTGTTTGGGTACTTTCTTTTTCTTCCTGCCATTCTTAGCTTTCTATTTTTCAACTTGAGTTTACAAAGGGTGTGTATTCAGAGGGTTTCCGTCAGTTCCCAGTACCTTGTTAATCCTGAGAAGTTACTCAGAGAGCCAATTCTCACAGTGAGGTATAAAAATAGTCATCCAGAAAAATTACAGAATGTGGTACCACTGTGATTTGACCTAATGGACGACTTTCAAAACCAAGATGGGAGAAGGAAACAGCACAAATGTTATTTCCTTAGATTTTTCTCTGCACAGATTATTTTAGACAAGCCTTACAATTTAAGAAAGTAACAAAACGCCACTATTGCTTTCTTAACATACACTAAAAAGAGCATAAGAATTGGGGACAAGAAAGAAATCATCTAGAAATCAGTTACATCAACAGAGCCTCCTTTTTATTACTATTGAGCTTGTACCCACAGCATTCACCAGTTTTATTCCACAAATTTAGTCCAACATTTTATTGAGTGCCTAATAAGTGCAAATCTTAGTATGATGTGTTTGTTTCAATTAGTGAGCCAATACTGATGTATTATTATCAACTGAAGTCCATGTTTTATTTAGATTTCCTTTGTTTATTAATGTCCTTTTTCTCTTCCAGATCCCATCCAGGATACTTCGTTATATTTAGTCCTTCTGTCTCCTTAGGCTCCTCTTGACTGTGTTTCAGTTTCTTAGACTTTCTTTGTTTTTGATGACTTCGGCAGCTTTAAGGAATACTGGTCAGGTATTTTATAGAATGTCCCTCATTTGGAATTTGTCTGATGTTTTTCTCATAAGGTTATGAGTTTAGGGGAAAAAGAACACACAGGTAGACTCCCATTTTCATTACCTCATATCAAGGGTATGTACTATCAACATGACTTGTCACTATTAGTGTGGACGTTGATCATCTGGCTCAGGTCATGTTCGTCAGATTTCTCCATTGTCGTTACTCTTTTTTTCCCCCTTACCATACTGTACTCTTCAGAAGGAAGACACTGTGCACAGCGCACACAAGAGTGGGCTCCCTCCATGAGGGCAGGGTGGTTTTTTTGTGTGTGTTGCTTTTCCGGCTGTGCCGCACGGCATGCAGGATCTTAGTTCCCCGGCCAGGGGTCGAACCTGTGCCCCCCTGTGGTAGAAGCACAGAGTCTTAACCACTGGACCAGCAGGGAAGTCCCAGGACAGGGTGTTTTCATAAATTATTTGGAATTCTTCTTCATGGGAGATTTGTCTCTTTTCCCCCCATTTATTTACTTATTTGGTTGTTTATTTATATAAGTATAGATTCATGGATATTTATTTTATACTTTAGATTATAATCCAGTAATACTTCATTAATTTTGTTGCTTACATTGTTCCAGCTTTGGCTACTGGGAATTCTGGCTCATGTTTCCCTTTAACATTTTCCCATTGTTGTGGGTTTGTTTTCTTTGTGGTGTGAGTCAGGGAGGAAGTTCTTCCTTCCTCTTTGGCAATTCTAGGTGTTCCAAGATCATCTTGTATATTTCCTGCCCCAGCACTAGAATCAGCCATTTCCATAAGGAGCCTGGTTCCTTTTATTAGTAAATGGTATTAGACACCAAGATCCTGGCACTAGGTGTGCTCATTGCTACTGGGTGTTATTGCTTCTAGGCCATGGCAACTGACAAGGACAAGGAAATATATGCATGATAGTGCTGTTTTGTTTGTTTTCTTTACATCTGTCAGCATGTGGGTTCAGCAAACAATGCATTGGAATTAGAATGGGAAGGAGTCAGTAAACTTTATGTGTAGTTCTTTGCAACTTTAGGTACAATTCTTAGTTATATACAGACTAGAAGGAGGCCAAGACAAGTATGTAAGTGACTATTCCAAAACAGCAGTGCAGCTGCTGTGAGGGTGCTACCAGTGTGGTATATAAATTGGTACAACTTTTCTGGAGGACAAATTGGCATTGTAAGTCAAAATCCAAACACAAGAGTTACGCTGGATCTTTGGGGGAAAGGAGTGATTGTGGAAATAATCTCTTACCCCTTAAGAATCATGAATCTACTTTACAGCCTTGTTTATAGCAAAAGGAGTAGAACAGCCTGAATCTTCCAAAGTCAGAGATTTGGCCTAGTAAATTATGGTATAGACATGTGACAGGTTACTGTGCATTAAAAATGCTAGGGTAGGATAACTGTCAGATAACAGGAAAAAAGGCTCACAACATTTTACAGTTAGTAAAATTAGTAAGTTAGTAAAATTAATTTTCAAAACAATGTAAGCTCATTTTATAAAAATAATTATATAGAAAGTTAGATATATGCTTATCAAACATTAGCTACAGTGAAATTATCTTTTTTTCTCATTTTCCCTAGTATTATTATTGTAAGGAAGCAAAAATGTTTTATTAAAATAAGAGAACAAAAAGGGTTTGTTATTATACTAAGAAAATAAAAGGTTAGATTTTTCCTTTTAAGATGCAGTAAGGTATATCATTAATTTGGGGTTATGTCTGGGGAACAGTGACTAGTCCCATTTGACAGGAGTATGGGAAGGGGAAATAAAAAAGATTTGGATTTTAGTGTGAGGTATTAATTCTTAGTATTTGTTTAGTGGATAAATTTTTAAAGTGCTATTATTTTAGAGTATGGTATTTAATGAAATTATTTCCAACAATGTATGTATGTATTCCATTATATGGATGGTAATTTGTTTATCTCTTTTTTTATGAATGGACATTTGGGGTTTCTAGTTTTTGGCCATTACAAATAAGGTTATTATGAACACTTTTGTACATTTTTTGTTTTCTTTTGGACACATGTTTTTCTTTCTCCTGTGTGATACTTAGGAGTGAAATTGCTGGGTCTCTGTAAATGCCTATTTAACTTTACAGGAAACAGCCATGTAATTCACTAAAGTGGATGTATCATTTTATATCTCCATTAGCAACAGTTAAGAGTTCCAGTTGTTTCATATCCTCACCAACATTTGGTATTGTCTTTTTATTTTAGCCAGTCTAATATGTTTCAATGTGTATGTTTAGTTTCTGAATTGTGTATACTGTTTGTATTGCTGCTTGAACTATAAGGGACAATATGGCACTATAATTACAGGGTTTCATTTAAATCTTTACTACGTTGAAGATACAGAAATATACAGACTTTGAAGAATTGACTTTTGTAAAATGCAGCAAACATTTTTAAGATTCATTATTACATGAAAAAAAGTGTTCAAAGGTAAATACATTTCAAGTTGTTGCAGCTTGTTTGTGACAGAATTTCTGCAAGTAAAACATAAAAAGTTAATCAGTAGTAACATGTCAGTATATTCAAAATCATTACAAAAATCTTCTCTCTGGTCATGTTGCTGGTGACAAATTATTGTGTTGTATATTTAGAGAAGGGCTTGGCAAACTGCAGCAAATCCAGCATGCTTCTTGTTTTGAAAATAAAGTTTTATTAGAATGCAGAAATACTTGTTTATTTACATATGGCTACTTTTTCTCTAGGAAGGGAGAGTTGAGTAAATATCTGCCATCTGGCTCTTAACAGAAAAAGTTTGCAAAATGTTAATACTGCATGATCATATGGCAGTTTTGTTTTTTTCTGGAGATTAAGGCTGTTTTTCTTACGATAAATGAAGCAACCAAAACATAAAGCCAGTTGATAAAAAAGAACTACTTCTGCCATCACTTCAGTAGTTTTCAGGACCTATCACCTTACAGTCGTTTTGCCATTCCCTGTTCTCTTAAGGTTTATGTCTCTGCATGATTGCCTCAAGTACATTTGTAAAAGCTTGTTCTCTGTTAAGCCATTTTACTAATTATAGTCTGGTGAAAGGATGTATTTGGTTGACTTAATCAATTTGGCCATGAATAGTGTCAGCCAATATGCCTTGTGCTAGCAAGTTCCCTATGTCAGCTACATTTATGTTTAACTCCTTAGAAGTAAAAGGACTATGTATTGTGGTATAAATCTTAATTTTATCAGCACTTGGGTGTCGATAGTTTACAAAAGTTCTTTGCTGTGTTCTCTTAGGAAGGAATCATCCATAACATTACTGTGATTTGTTTTCAGAATCTTTTCAAATTTAACGATGTCATTATTCTGATAGGAACTTACTGAATCCATCATTGTTAGAATTTTTGGATCATTTTTGTACAGCTTGGCCTCTGGCAAGTCAAATGGATTTATTCCCAAGTTCTTCAGCATATTTCCTAAGACCAAATATTTTAAGCAAGTGGTTCACATGGAACTCCTCGATTTATTATCATTCTTGAAGGCTTCAAAACTTCAGCTTGTGAATTTTCAAAATCACCTAATCTCAAGGGCATTTTCCCCCTTACTTATCTGATGACTCCCATGATCAAATGGTTGAGGGATGGCAGATGGATGAGAACTAACCAGTTACAGAGTTTTTACAGTTTTTTGTTATATTCCCATTCTATGTGCATTTGAATGTCCAAGTCATATGTCTCATCATTGTATATCCTTTTTAAAGTTATCTTTATCATCAGTCTAATATGACTGATAAAACTGGCATAAAATATTTTGAAGCTTTCCATATTCCTCTCAATTCTTCATATAATTTTCTAACCTTCATGCTTTTCCTAAGCCAGAATCTATCATTCTTAGCATGTTTCAGAACTTTAATTGTTGTTTCATAAAATTCCTAGAGTGAATTCATCTGACATTTAAAAAAATCTGAATTCTCTTTTGGAAATATTCCAGTGAATATATAATTCAAGAACAGAATTAACAGCTTTTTCAGAATAATTTCTTGTGGCTGAACTACAAATATAGATCAATAAAATGTCCATTCATCTTTTCTGGAAAGTTTTGTCAATGTGAAATTTATTTTAATCATTGTTTTAGTGCTTTAAGTCCCCTTTCTCCTTTTTGTTTTCAAGTTCCAGAACTTTTCAGAAATTACTTAATGCTGCCTTGGGTCATCTTCCTTCAGTGCTTTGAAATTATCATTCTGATTTTCCAAATCTCCATTGATTGAATTACTCTCTGCAGAATGTTCCAGGTGGTAGCCCTCCTATCATTGCACAAGAAATCATTCTCCTTGGTAGACACTTTGGCTGGCTAGCTCATTGTGGTTTTAATTGGCATTGTCCTGGTAACTACCTTTTCATTTGCTTATTTTCCATTTGTATATTTTCTTTTATAAAGTGCTCAATTTTTGTCCATTTTAGTAATTGTCTCTTTCTTTAAGTTCTGTATATATTCTGGATACAGTTCCTTTTGGGATATATGTACCGCTTGCCTGTTTCTTTTCTTAATGGCATATTTTATAAGCAGAAAAATTTTAATTTTAGTTAAGTTCAGTTTATTATTTTTCCTCTTAATGATTCTAGGGGTGCAATAAGTTTTTGTCATGCTGCAATTTCACGGTTGAAGCTGGGACTATTTATGGTCAGTTGTTGTTTGAGCTGTTCATGAAACAGAGATTTATTTCAAATAAAGATTTCTTAATTCCCAGTATGCCTGTGGTTTTCTCTTTGTGTTGCTATTTTACATTCTGTGCGTTGGTTAAAATTAAAACTGAGTTCAAGAGAATTCCGTGGTGGTCCAGAGGTTAGGAGGACTCAGCGCTTTCACTGCAGGGCCCAGGTTTGATCCCTGGTTGGGGAACTAAGATCCCTCAAGTCGTGTGGCACGGCCAAAAATAAATAAATTTAAAAAACTGAGTTCAAGAGAATTCACATATCCTAGGCTGAATAAAAATTGTTAACCCACAATAATATAGCATATGTTTTTGATACGGACTCCTTTTCCTTATCATTTCTCTTGATAATTGCAGGATGATTTATTTTGTATTTAGAGCTAGACTCAAAATCTTCCTTCTATTTCTTTTTTTTTTTTTTTTTTTTTT
>NW_006796211.1:1232520-1239530 GCF_000442215.2 Lipotes vexillifer
ACTAAAAAAAAAAAAAAAAATCAGTCTTCTCCCTTTAGCTGCAGCCTCGTCCAAACACTGATCTGCTTTCCTCGTCCAAACACTGATCTGCTTTATATAACTTATGATTTTGCTTTTCTAGAATTTCATGTACATGGAATTATAGAAAATAGTCTCTTGTGTCTGTCTTCTTTCACATAGTGTAATGCTTTTGAGGTATATCTTATGGCGTGTATCAGTAGGTTTTTTTCCCTTTTTATTGCTGAGTAGTATTCCATCACTATATGCACATACCACAGTTTATTTATCCATTTACCCATTGGAGCACATCTGCATTGTTTCCAGTATGGGCTATTAGGAATGAAGCTGCTATGGACATTTGAGTTCAAGTATTTGCGCATATTTGTATTTTCATTTCTCTTGGATAAATACATAGGAGTGGAATCACTGAATTGTATGGGAAGTGTACGTCTAACTTTATATATAAGAAACTTCCAAACTGTTTCTAAAGTATTTGTACCATTTTGCATTCCCACTAGCAATGTATGAGAGTTCCAGCTGTTTCTCACCCTTTGCCAGTCCTTGGTATATTGGGTCCTTTTAATTTTAACATTTAGTGGGCTTGTAGAGGAATCTCATTGTGGTTTTTTTTTTTTCTTGCGTTATGCGGGCCTCTCACTGTTGTGGCCTCTCCCATTTGCGGAGCACAGGCTCCGGACGCGCAGGCTCAGTGGCCATGGCTCACGGGCCCAGCCGCTCCGCGGCATGTGGGATCCTCCCGAAACGGGGCACGAACCCGCGTCTCCTGCATCGGCAGGCGGACTCTCAAGCACTGCGCCACCAGGGAAGCCCTCATTGTGGTTTTAATTTATATTTTGCTGATAACTAATGATGTTGAAATTTTTTATGTGCTTATTTGCCATCTATATGTCTTATTTTATGAAGCATCTATTCAGTATTTTACCACCATTTCCCCCCTTTTAAAATCAGGTGTTTGTCTTATTTTGAGAGTTATATATCTGGATTCAACTCCATTATCAGATAGATTTTATAGGTAATTTATCCTATAAATTCATGGTCATGGCTTACATTTTCATATTTTTAACAGTGGTTTTTGAATATTAAAATTTTTTAATTTGACGAAGTCCAGTTTATCATTTTTTCTTTTCTGATTCTGTGACTCATAGGGACCCCTCTACATAGCTCTGCAGCTCTCTTTCTGTTCAGCTTTGCCTCTCCAGTACTCTGAGCTATAAATTCTAGCTACCTTGCCCTCCCTGAATTCTGCTCTCCTTTTTCTCAGCTCAGGGAGGCACTCCCCATCCCCAGCTCTGTTTCAGTTCCTTCTCCATGTGCTACAGCCTGGAAGCTGCCACCAGACAAATAGCTGTTGTAGTCTTAGGTCTCACCTTGGATTTTGTCCTGTCAGGGATTACCACAGTTCTGAGCTGCCTTAACTGCTGTTAATGATGCATTTAAAAACTAGTAGTCTGACAATAAATCTCTTTGGAAAGCAGTTTGGCAATGTCTTTGAAGGTTTAAATAGTTTACAGGTTAAGAAAGATAGGCTTTAAAGATGGTTCACCAGAGATGGAGTTTGAGGCGGTAAGACTAGTGTTTAAGGGAACAGACTTGTAGTGAGTAGTAAATAAGCCAGAGATCTAATGCACAGTATTATAAATATAGACAGTAATGTTGTACTATAATTATGTAATGTGATATTGCTATAGCAATCATACTCCAATATAGTATACATGTATCAAAGGTAACATGCTGTACACTTTAAATTTACACAATGTTACATGTCAAATTTATTCAGTAAAAAAAATCTTTTTAAATGTAAAGTTAGTTCAGATCCCACAACTGTAAAATATTTATGGCCCTGGGAACCTGATTACCTGAAAGGCTAGAGAAATTATCCGACAAGAAAGAATATCACTCATTTTTCACTTGAAACAGGAGTATCAGGCTCTTGGATGGTGTGCTGAATATGATGTAGTCTCACCAAGGAGAATCAAGTCTATTGTCTTAGCTGTGAAGACAATGCATTGTTAAAACAGAAGGTCATGTTTCTGTGTTCTAGTTATTTACCATGTGAGCAAATAAAATTTAACAAGGGGAAGCTATTAGAAATAGCTGGATGCTTGACATATTTTATGACATTTTTGACATTTGTTCAGTTTTAGTAACTCATTGTAGAAGAGGAAACAGTTTTTCTCCATTGGTAAAGGCAAGGAATATTTTCCCATAGCCTGTTTGAATTCCTTGGCATTTAATAGTCTAGTTTCCTATTGAGTAGACCACTATGTGAATTTTTATGCCATTTGTCCCTAGGATAAACCCCAATCAAGGGATTTCTCTTTTCCCTTTGAGAACCTGGCACATGAGTTTTGTGCCAAAGGATCAATTAAAGCAGCAATTTTTGTACCCAGTTTTTCTAACGGGAGCACTTTGCCTCCTTCTTTTGAGGTTAAGTTGAGTGTTTTCCTGGGAGCAATCTATTTTTTTTTCTTTTTCTTTTTTTTTTTTGTTGCGGTACGCGAGCCTCTCACTGTTGCGGCCTCTCCCGTTGCGGGGCACAGGCTCCGGAGGCGCAGGCTCAGCGTCCATGGCTCACGGGCCTAGCCGCTCGGCGGCATGTGGAATCTTCCCAGACCGGGGCACAAACCCGTGTCCCCTGCATCAGCAGGCGGACTCTCAACCACTGCGCCACCAGGGAAGCCTGGGGCAATCTATTTTGAATCACATTTTCCCTCTTACAATAGAAGGGTTACCAGCTGCACTTCCTTGCAACAGGGGTGGAATAGACATGAGGTGTATAGAGTGAAATGGGTTGATTTTCTTTCATCCTTTTTTCCCCTTAATATTTGCTTTTGCTTTGGCTTCCCTGAAGACACAATAATTCTGGGCATGCATATGTGTATGTATGTCCCTGCAGCATTTTAAAGCACGTAAATGAGAAGACCTTGTTGTATAAGCCCAAACAAATACAGACGTAATTGACTACTAAACCTTCTCTTTCCTAATGTTTGCACAGGAGTCTCCCCAGGACAGTGCTATCACTCGTGATATTAACCGGACATTCCCAGCGCATGACTACTTTAAGGACACAGGAGGAGATGGACAAGATTCCTTATATAAAATATGCAAGGTATTTCATATGAAAAAAAAAAGACTCAGTTTTTTTTTTTTTTTAATTTTTGGCTGCGTTGGGTCTTTGTTGCTGTGCATGGGCTTTCTCTAGTTGAGGTGAGAGGGAGCCACTCTTTGCTGCAGTATGTGGGCTTCTCATTGCCATGCCTTCTCCACAGTGAGAGAGCACGGGCTCTAGGCGCGCGGGCTTCAAGTAGTTGAGGCACACATGCTCAGTAGTTGTGGCTCGCGGGTTCTAGAGTGCAGGCTCAGTAGTTGTGACGCACGGGCTTAGTTGCTCTGTGGCATGTGGGATCCTCCCGGACGAGGGCTCGAACCCATGTCCCCTGCAGTGGCAGGCAGATTCTTAAGCACTGAGCCACGAGAGAAGTCCAAGACTCAGTTTTAAATGGTGATTCTGGTTCTTTGAAATTATGCAAAGGATAACTATAAAATGTGATTTATATTTGATGTTCAAGAATGCAAAAAAATGAGAGAAAAGTCTTTGTAAAATCAACAGTAACAACACAATTTTAGATTCATAATGAACAGGATATAATTAAAAATAAAATGGTAGGATTTCTTTTACCCTTTTAATCTAGCTCTCCCTCACCTTCCTGCAAAATGTCCCAGAAAGAAACCCTGTGCTCACTGACTCTCATCCTTACTTCTGACCCCACTGCACTCTTGTTTCTCTCTCATGATGATCTTCATTGCAGCTTTCTCTGCTCCTGACTTCTCACCCTCCTGGTTAAGCTCTCACTTCTCTAACTACTTCGCTCATTCTCATGATTTTTCTCTCTCTCTGCCTGCTCCTAAAACAGAGGCCTTCCCCTAGGTGCTCAGTCACTGGTTCCTGTAGCTCTACACTGTCTCCATGGGTGACCCTTTCCACTCCCACAGCTTCAGCTATCACCACTGCACAGATGTTCCCAAATCTACATTAACTCAAGGCCTAAATTTCCAGCTGATCGTTGGTCTCCATGTAAAAGTCTGTCAAGTACATCAGACAAAACAGGTCTAAAACTGGGTTCATTAAAAAAAAAAAAACACTTTATTATGAAAAATTTCAAACATACATAAAAGTTGAATAGTGTAAATGAATTTGTATATATCCCTGTCCAGATTCAATATTTATCAGTATATTGCCACAGTTTCTTCATCTATCCTTTAAAAAAAATTTTCCTGAAATACTTTAAAGCAAACCTCAGACATCATAATCCTAAACTCTTCACTGTACATCTCTAAAAATAAGATCATTATCCACCTGTATCATCCATCATTATCCATCAGTACCATCCAATAGCCACTCCATATTCAGATTTCCCTAAATGTCTTTATACATTTAGTTAGAATCAGGATCCAGCAATATTCATACTGTGGTTAGTTGTTATATCTCTTTTAATTAAAAACAGTCCTCCTTTTTTTCCCCATGCCATTTTCTTGCTGAAGATACAATCATTTCTCTGTTATTTTCTAGTTCCTTCCTTTGGCCACGTTCAGTTTGATATGATTGATGTCTCTTTAAGCCATACTTCCCTTACTATTCACTGCCCTGGTATAGGCCACTATGATATGTTGCTGGCACTTTTTTTTACAAAAGCCGCCTTGCATTAGTCTCCCTGCCTTTGGGTTCTGGCCTATTTATTATTTTCTCTGTGTTGACCCTAGAATTGGATCATTTTAGTGGTCTCCACTAGACCCACTAAAACCTTTAGTGCTTTCTCTAACCCACAGAATGAAATAAAAATTCCTTAGTTCATTTCCTGGTCCTAGATTCATTAGCTTAGTATTAAAGGCATTTTATAATATATCCAGGCTTACTCCCTAAATATTTTATGCTTCAGTCACATTGAACTTCTCACTGTACTCTGGTTGATTTACTTGTCAAACTTCCCAACTGAACTGTGAAGTTCTCAAGGGCAAGAATCATTTCTTACATATGTTAGCATCTACAGCACTTGCACAGTGCACGCCATATTATAGAAGGTGCTCATTAAATGTTGATGAATTAATGAGATGCCTTTTCTTCCCCATATTTCATTACAGCCCTCATGAACCTTATATTTCAAACATTTCCCGAATGTATTATGTACATGAAAGTACTTTCAAACTTTCGGGAAATGTTTGAAATATAAAGCATTCCTTCTAGCTTTTCTATGAACCTGAAAAATGCTCCCCTCATTCTCTACCTATAGAAATTCAATACATTTTTATCTTAGTACATAATTGATTAAGCCATGTGCTGAGCACTTTACTTGAGAGGACTGAGAATAATTCATCAGCTCTATTATATAAATACTGTGATTATTCTCATCTTACAAATAAGGAATGTAAGCATTGGGCCTAAGAGCCAGACCGAGACATTAGCAATTGTGAGATTTCAGCCCAACTCTATCTAACTGTGAGGCCTCTATTCTTTTTTGACTAATCGACTGTCGATTGGTACCTTCATCAGTTTTGCAAACTGCATTCCACAGAGCTGTGTTGGCATATATTACTACTAGTTTTTAACAGTCTTAACAAAATGGGTATTAACTTGTTAATTTTTACTGACTTGATAGGTGGAAAGTGGTCTCATTAAATTACAAAATATCATTTCTAAATCCCTCTGTGCTGCTTGTCTTTGGAAAAGCATATGTGTTTCTCGTTCTGTAGCCCTCTCATCAGATAAGCTTTGACAAAATGGGGGATATAATGAGATTATATTGAATTCTACCTGAATTTATGAAAGCATGGTTATATATAAAAACATAAACAGTGATTGGTGAGTGCCTGCTATGTAAAACATATATATGTATATATTTTAAAAGCTATAGTTTCACCAAAAGCTAATGATAAAATCCCATATGTATATTAACTTGTCATCTAATAAACGTTGGCATCACATTTTGCTAAGTGATCTGAAATTTAAATATACCCATTTCTAAGTTGCTTTCTTGGGACACAGAAGAACCTTGGGGGAAAAAATGGAGAATAAAGAGAGTTTCATCAGAAATAAATTTATCAAACAGGGAATAGCATCCTGAATCTATCGGAATTTCCCTTTCCCCCCACAACTTACATGAGAACTATAAATATTAACCATAAGAACAAGACTCTGAAGAAAAACTACAGAACCAAAGAGTAACCCACAGGACTGTTTGATGTCAATATTCTGTTAATGATAACGTTCAGAAGAGATGAGTTGTAATCATCTGCTGCCAAGGAAAATACAAATGAAAATTCCAAAGAACCCACAAATGGTTTCAGAGTAATCCCTCTTATCAGAAAAGTTATCACTGGCATTGTGGAAAGGATTGTATTTTGGCATCTTTGCCAAAAGATTTTTTTTCCCAGAGAGAAAAATGAATAGCAATAACAGTGTTTAGTGAGTGCCTGCTTTATGTGTTGAGGTGCTGGCTAGGTTGAATAGGACATCACCCCAGCCTCTAAGAAGTTCACAGTCTAGTAGAGAAGATGGACATTTAAAATTCAGTGTGGTAAGTGCTATAATAACCATACATTTGTAACAAGTACCATAAAAGTACCGAGGAGAGAGAGAATCCTGGGGGAATGGAATAGGTTTGGAGCCTCAGTGAAGAACACATTTTTCAGACAGAGAAGAGGGAAAAGCATGAGCAAAGACAGGCAGAATGACAACTTGTTTTTAATGCTAAAATGGTTTTTGCTTAACCTTACCACTCCTTGGCTACAGGAAGTGGCGTGGTGACAGCGTTATTTATAATAAAGAAAAATTGGAATTGAAGAGAAATGTTTGCATCATTCACTGCCCATCAGAATGCCACAGTGGAGTGTGGGTAGCATCTTCGAGATTCCCGTGTTCAAGTTCCTATAAGGCAACTATGACTCGAGTGACTACATTCATTTACACCTCGTGTGTTTCCCCCCCCCCCCCC
>NW_006796211.1:1239893-1301180 GCF_000442215.2 Lipotes vexillifer
AAGGCAACTATGACCCGAGTGACTACATTCATTTACCCCTCGTGTGTTTCCCCCCCCCCCCAGGCTTATTCTGTGTATGATGAAGAAATTGGCTATTGCCAGGGCCAGTCATTTCTTGCTGCTGTTCTGCTTCTCCATGTGAGTAATTAGGTCTCTGTGTATGACTTACACATGTCCTGCCTCAGCTTATACTAGCCTTAGACTTGATCATGGTTTTTTATTTCCTTTGGCCAGGCTTTAGCGCATGAAGGTTAACTCCTATATCTGGAAACCTTTTCCTTAAATTAATACAGTGTCATCATGGGAGAGAAACATGGTAAAAAATAAATGACAGTGTTGAAAATTGGTACAAGGGTAGACTTTTTTTTATTACTAGGGTGATTGGATAGACTTTAGTCCTGATTGAACCCTTTGGGGACATTTTATCTTCTCTAAAGTAGCCGCTGTCATCAGTCTTTGTTTTGAGATTTATGTATTGGGGTGGAGGGGAGGCAGAGAAGTTGGGTTGCTTTAGCACCATTTTATTCATTTGTTCATTCAGCAAAGACCTTTACCCTCTATCTTACTGATATTTTTTTAAATCCACAGCAAAATTGAAAAAATGTTAAGGTGAACACTCATATACTCTTGACCTGATATATCAGTATTCTTCCACACTGCTTTCTCTGCATGTCTCTCTTTTCCTCTTTTTCACACACACACACTTTTTTTTTTAATGGAAAAGAAATTTTTTGAAATTATCTTTGGAAAATAAGTAGCAGACATCAAGATACTCCACTCCTAAATACTTGTGCATGTACCTCCTGAGGACCTAACCAGAATATCACAGTCGTATCTCAGAAATTCGACACTGATTCACAGTGTCTTACCCACAGTCCACATTCAGTTTTCCCTGTTTACTCAGTAAAGTCCTTACAGCTTTTTTTTCTAATCAAGATCAGTGAAGAATCAGGCATTGCATTTGGTTGTCATTTCATTTTATTCTTTTAATCTGAACTATTCCCTTTGCCTTTTTTGTATGTTCCATGCCATTGACAGTTTTGAAAAATGAAAGCAGATTGTCTTGTAAAACATCCCAGATTCTTGATTTGGCTGATCATTTTCCCATGATTCAAGTTAAAATGCTTGGCAAAAATACCACACAGGTGATGTTAGCAGAGAGTTTTTGAGCACCTGTTATGGTCTGAACTGTGCTAGTGATCAGGAGTGAATAATATAGTGTGGCCCCGGTCCTTGTGGATGCAGAGCTAGTGAAGCTGACTAGCTGTAGGCAAAAAAAGTCAAACAAGTATATCATTGTTACTTTCAGTGACGCTATGAAGGTATAGTGAAAAGTTTGATGCAAGATTATAACAAGGGAGCCTCATTTCAATTATACCTTCTCTGGGAAGCTAACCTTTAAGGTGAACCCTGAAAAATGAGAAGGGATATCCATTCTCTTTTGTACTTTACTGTATCATTTAACTTTTTTTAACATTGTTATGAAAATAATAAAACTGTTTTGAAAATAAGAGAGTGGAGAGTAGAGCAGTCCTGGCAAAGAGAATAGTACAGTGTACAGAAGCCCTGAAATGGGGAAAACTTGGCATCTGGAAGGAACTGAAAGAAAGGCAGTGTGACAGGAGCATCACGAGCCATGGGGAATAGGGGTAGGGAGCTAGAGAGGTCAACAAGACTAGCTTGAAGGAGGGCTGTGGAGACCAGGCCACGCAGTCTAGATTTTGTTTGTCTACGAACAGGAAGCTTTTGAAGAGGTTTAAGCCATTTCGTGTAGGTTGTAATACAAGTAAAACAAAACCACTTTGCATCTTCTTACTGTGAGCCTAGCTTGTTGGTATTGGTAGGCATGCAAAAATGTGATAAAGCTATGACACTGATAAACAAGTCAAGTTTTTTTTCCCCCAGCTTTGTTTACATCATAATTGACGAAAACTGTGTGTGTGTATATATAAGGTGTATAATGTGATGATTTGATATACTATACATTGTGAAATGATTCTCACAAGCTAATTAACACATCCTCAAGAAAGTGTTAAGTTTTTGTTTTGTTGTTTTAATCAGACTTTATATCTCAGAGTCTCACAAGTCTATGTGGTTCGTCTTTGTTCTCAACTTTCATGCAAGGACATTTATCCCCATTTAAGTGTCACAACCCTTTTAAAATGAGTTTCCCGATGAAATCCCCAATGTCTTGGTTTGAACTCTATGCTGCTTGCCATCGTGTTAAAATAAGTGCTTGTTTCAGCGTAAGGGCAGGCGTGCTGCCTAACATCAGAAATGCCACTCTGGGCAGACCAAGTCTCTCCCTTAGTGAGTGGAAGAGTGAAGTTGCCTTCCATGGTAAAGACCTCAAAGGTCTGGTCCTTTGCCCCAAATGCCCTTACCTTTCCAACAATAATTTTCTATCCTTTTCTCATTTATTACTTAGTCTGATTTGCTCTTTAGCTCTGCTTTATTCCCAGTTATTTCTTTGCTCAGCCCACCTCCATCATCTTGTTCAACAGAAGCCCACCCACCTTCTTGACATTTGGAAGGCTTGCTACAGTCATGTCATGCCTTAAATAATATTTCCAGTGCTCTTTTTCTATTTTGAAAACTAGACATTTTGCCCGGTTCTCAGGGAGATATTTTTCCATAAAGCTGTGGAACATGTATAAGTGAGTAACATCTGTAAATAGAAGTGAAGTAAAGGAGGTTTTTGTACTATGTTAAGTATTACTGCAGGCGTTACTGTAATACTTTAAACATTTCTTCAAACCTTAGAATACATAAAGTTCTTCTGTAACTAACCATGTTTTTAGTAACAGTGAGGAAGAAAAACATTTTTACTAAAATGAAATAACAGTTAAAGAGGTAAAATGATTTAACAAAGGTCTTATGATTTGGGAAAGATGAAACATATACTCGAGTATAGGCCTGTTCCTACTCAGTTCAAGTCCTGCCCTCCCTATGAAGCCTGTTCCTGGCTCCCTCAGGAAGACCCAGGCTTTCTTGTTCTTGTGTTCCCACTGGTCTTTCTAACTAGGCATTTTACAGCTATTGTATACTGGTTGTATGAGAGGCTCCTCAAGAACAGGAACAGTGTATGACATAGAGTAGGCATTGTTAAATATTTCTTGGTTGAATGAATGAATGTTATAAAACACAGCTGAGATCTGAGTTACTGCATATCACTAAATTTCCTAGTATTCAGATAGGAGAGTTGAAGGATAAATTTAATATACTGAGGAAACTTCTGTATATGTTTTTGATCCCCCACCCCTTCCCTCTTTGCCTGTCTGTTACAGATGCCTGAGGAACAGGCATTCAGTGTTCTGGTCAAGATCATGTTTGACTATGGTCTCAGGGAACTTTTCAAGCAAAACTTTGAAGATTTGCATTGCAAATTTTACCAGTTGGAGCGCCTCATGCAGGTAAGTAGAGAATCCAGCTTTGCATTTGCCAGTAGGAATGCAGGACTGGGAAGAGTGGGATTGATGAAATGGTGCCAAGGAGCAGGGGCGATTTCTAGCCCTCCAGGGTTAAGGACAGGTTTTAGGTTTTTCATTTCTCTCTATGTAACGATGATGCCACGATTAATACGGTGTTAACCCGACGGGTGTGAGCCGGGTTTTCAATCTCATAAACACCCAAAAGATCAGATGACTGTAGGAGCCTTTAACACAGCAAACTCAGTCAAGAAATATTCACTAAGGCTCTGAAGCTGACTGGTTAGAAATCTTATAACAAAAGTGAAACAAACTTTCCCAAACATTTCATAACTTGGAAAGAAAAACTGTCCTTCCAAATATTTGTCACCATTTGGGGATTCCTCTTTAGAGCTACTTTGTGGACTGGAAATGAGAGCTGAGTGCCAGTTTAATACCAGATGATAAGTGTTCTTCTCAGCACTTTGGCAGTTTTTAGAAAAACACAAATATGTGACTTTTTTGGCCTATTTCTGGCAGATTATGAACCTCCTGAGTGAGAGTTAAACAGCTGCATATGTGCCCAAGACTAATTAGTTTGCTGTTTCAGGAATACATTCCTGACTTGTACAACCACTTCCTGGATATAAGCCTTGAAGCACACATGTATGCCTCCCAGTGGTTTCTTACGCTCTTCACTGCAAAATTCCCTCTCTACATGGTCTTCCATATCATCGACCTGCTTTTATGTGAGGTACGTATAAGAGACCACAGCACTTTGGCTTTTGTTTGTAGTGTCCTTCCTGTGTCAGCTCTTACAGAATTTGTTCTTCTCAGTTATTTTATTTCATTGCTGGAAAATCCAGGTTTAAGTTACTCTTCCTTGGGCTGATGCTAATAATCATGTTTTGTCAAAGGTGCTCTCTGCTAAAAAAAAAACACATTTGTATTAGTTAGGTTTGGCTGCATTGAAGAAATCCAAAATAACAGTGACTAAATAAAGTAGAGGTTTATTTTTCTTTCCCATGTAAAAGAAATCAGAAGGTTGGCAGTAACCTACCTTCCTCAGAGTGCAACTCTAGTTCCGTATGGCTGATTAGAGCTCCAGCCACTGTCTCTCTGTATTTAAGCTAGGGGGTTTAGGGGTTCGGGGAGGTGGCATCCCCTCTTTTAAAAGACATTTCCTGGAATTTCCACCTGCATTTCTTCTTAACCTCTTATTGGCCAAAAATTAGGTACATGACCATACCTAGCTTCTAAGGGGAGTTTTTTTATTTAAGCTGACTAGGAATTTGCTAAAACTTGGGGGTCTATTACTGAAAGAAAATAGATATTATAGTAAATAACAATCTTTGCCTCAGCTTAGTTTTGGGTTTTAGGGTGTTTGTGTGCCTAAGAAGAAAAAACTAATTTCAAAAATAATATATGTTTGTTATAGAAACTATAAGCAAAAAGATTTAAAAATACTTCTAATCCCAGTCTAGAGGGAAACTACTTTTAACATTTTGGTGTATATTCTTTCTGCCTTTTCATATATGTGTATGTGTAATTTCTATATGGAACAGTTTTTTTCATATGGAATATTATGTAATAGTGTATATTATGGTTTTATATGTATATAAAAATACATAAAAATACGATTATGCTATATATGCTATCTGGTAACCTCTTTTTATCTCATATACTTGACTATCTATAGACAGACACCTCCACATGTATACCATCCTTATTTTTAGTTATCCCATATTCAAAACATATAAAAATCCATTAAGAAATTTGTATCTTCTATCTAGCTTGAAACATTATAAGAAACAGCATTTCAGATATACCATTATTCTTTTTTTTTTAAAGAAGATGTTGGGGGTAGGAGTTTATTAATTAATTAATTTTATTTTTGCTGTGTTGGGTCTTCGTTTCTGTGTAAGGGCTTTCTCTAGTTGCGGCAAGCAGGGGCCACTCTTTATCACAGTGTGCTGGCCTCTCACAATTGCGGCCTCTCTTGTTGCGGAGCACAGGCTCCAGACGCGCAGGCTCAGTAGTTGTGGCTCACAGGCCTAGTTGCTCCGCGGCATGGGGGATCCTCCCAGACCAGGGAACGGACCCATGTCGCCTGCATTAGCAGGCAGATTCTCAGCCACTGCGCCACCAGGGAAGCCCCATTCTTCTTCTTCTTCTTTTTTTTTTTTTTTTTTTTTTTTGGTACGCGGGCCTCTCACTCTTGTGGCCTCTCCCGTTGCCGAGCACAGGCTCCGGACACACAGGCTCAGCGGCCGTGGCTCACGGGCCCAGCCGCTCTGCGGCATGTGGGATCTTCCTGGACCAGGGCACGAACCCGCGTCCCCTGCATCGGCAGGCGGACTCTCAACCACTGCGCCACCAGGGAAGCCCAGCCCCATTATTCTTAATTAATGCCAAGTGTCCCATTCTTTGGATATATCATAGTTTATGTAACCAATTCCTAATCTCAAACCTTTGTCTAGTTTTTCACTATTATAAACAACCATTAGTTAAGTAGTTACTGTGGGCCTGGTGGCATGCTAAGTAACCTACATAAACTTTTCAACTAATTAGTTCAGAAAACCATTGGGAGACTATTTGTTATGGAACTTGAGGCCCAGAAACTTTAAAAGTTTAACACTGTCAGCAGATTTTAGGGCCTCGCCTGAGCTGTCCTTTGCCCCACTACTCCTAGAATGATTAGATTAAGAAAGGCAGATTAGAGGGAACCCTGAGCAGATTCAGTTCTGGGACATAGGGCTCATGGACAGAGTGATTGTTGTACTTGGAGTGAGCAGTATAGAATACAGGAAGAGCCACCAGGAGTTACTTCCTGAGAGATCACAATTTTATTGTTTTAGTTCGGAAGCATAGAATACTTTGAAAAGCATTCTTGAATTGCGAGAATAGCTCTAGAAAAGCTCTTCTCTCAAAAAAATGGGAGACTGGGTCTACCTTAAGTGGTTTTTCAGTGGTTGCCCTGTAATTTTTTCCCCCCAAGATATTTTCAAGATTCATTCCTTAAGTTTTTACAGTTTATCTAAAAATTGTGGGGTATTCTGAAGACAAACAGCTTTTAATAATCCATATATAAACACTGAAAATGTTTTCTGTGTTTTCTTTTAGGGAATAAGTGTTATTTTTAATGTCGCCCTTGGATTATTAAAGGTACAGTACACATTTATTTGTAAGCTGGGTTATCTGGTATTCCTTGTTCAGCACTTGCAATATTTTGGTCTTAATCTCATTCTGAACAGCCACTATGCTCTAGCATTGTCCCTGACAGTGGATATGTGCAAGTAGCTCTGCAAAGGCTACAAAGTATCTTCTGGGGATTATAAAGGTGCTGGGATTATAAAATCCTTCTTGGGCACCTTCATAGCAGAAAACTTTTTCTGTACATGGTTGTATTTTCTTCTTTCTTCAAGACTTCCAAAGATGACTTGCTATTGACAGACTTTGAAGGTGCGCTGAAGTTCTTCAGGGTTCAGCTTCCTAAGAGATATCGCTCAGAAGAAAATGCAAAAAAACTGATGGAATTAGCTTGCAACATGAAGGTAAAATCATTTTTGCATTAATTTAGATTCCTTTGTTAATGTCTCACTCTTCCTGATCAAATTGTCAACATTTATAGTACATTAATATTTTCTTTTGTATTGTATAATTTTCTAAATATTTTCATATATATTACAGCCTATGAATTAAATATCAGGTTTCATGATTTCTACTGTGCTGTCCTTTAACTTTCAGTATTTGTTGTTATGGTCAGAAATTCCCTAAAATGAAAGTAATAACACATGAAGGAAACTTATTCACTATTTATCACTTCCAGTGAAGCATTCATGATTTGTATCATTTTTTTAAGGTTAAAAAAGAAGAAGAATCTCCTTGTGTTCATGTTATAAAAGTTTTGTTTTTAAAGAAGAAAAAGTAATTGAGGGAGTTTAGTTTGGAATTTGAGAGGTGGAGGCAAATGGGAGACAGAATAAATAGCTGTATTGAGATGCTTATAGGGTGCATAAAAGACTGACTGTCATATTTACTCAATGTGTCTCCAGAGGGTAGAATTGTGATCAGTGTGTCAGGGGCAGATGTGGTAGGAGAGAAGCTTCACTATCTACTGAATTAGAGTATGGACTGGGAATCAGAGAGATCTGAATTCAAAGTTATTTCACCTATTTAAGGCACAATTTCCTCATCTGTAAAGTAATATTGGATTTCTGGTTCTGGTTATATGTCAGACTGAGCTAACTCAGGCTACCCTTCTTTAAACATTTGGAGATGCTAAATAAAGTATAATCCAATAAATGTTTAAATACCTGGATGAATTTGAAAGAAAAAAGAGAAATACCCAGGTGCCTTAAACAAAGTGGCTCAATGTATTGTGTGTGATAATAAAAGAGCATTCCAAGGGAATATAGAACCAGAGGTAGGTATTAGGATTTTACTACTCACGAAGACAAGACATGATTTGGGGCCTTCTGGAGGCCCCAAAATGAAACTGAAATCTCTGCATAAAGTTAGGACTTTGGAATGGCCACCCTGTTTGTAAAGGCAGGAATACAAAAACTACATATTAGCCTGAGAAATAATAGGAATCATGATATAAAGTGAATGGGAGATTTGGGGGGGGGAGGGAAATAGAACTTCTAGAAATTAAAATAATCATTAAAGTTATCATTCAATGTAGAATGTTACATCCTTCACAAGTATTATGGATAACATTTAATGATATTTTTCCATGTGCTAGGTACTGTGATTAAGTGTTTTTACCTGTGAGGATTAACTACAGTATATGTACAGTGCTTACCTTAGTGCCTGATAATTAGTAAGGGTTTAAGAAATAATGGCTACTACTATGATTATTTCCTCCCTGGTTTTTCAAGCAGAAACAAACTCTTTTCAGTAACATTTACACCAGTGATGGGTTTGCACACAGCACACAGCCAAGTGAGCTCTGAGCTTCTTGGAGTTGCTTTCTATCCCAACCTGGTTTAGCATACAGAAGGATGCTGACTCTTATGATTTCTTCCCCTCCAAAACCTGCTTCTTCCTCAGTGTCCCCATCTCCGGTTTGTGGGACCTCATTGCTCAGGCCTGAAAACTTGATACCATCCTCTTCTATTCTTTCTTTCACACTTAGCATCTTCATATTCCACATCCAAGCCCTATCATCAAAATATATCCTGAATCTGATCACTTCTCAACCCTTGCATCACCAATGCCCAAGTCTAACCATCTCATCACTTCTCTTCTGGAATATTGCAGTCGATTCCTTGGTCCTTCTGTTTCCACAGTGGTTTCCTCCCAGACTCTTTTTGATCTCATCTCTCCCTTGCTTAAAACACTAATGGCTTCTTATCTCAGAATAAAACTCAGGTTCTTGCCTTGGCCTGCAAGGCCTGGCACCATCTCACCTCTGACAGTGTGATTTCAGCTACTACTACTTTTCCCCCTTACACTTTTCCACTTCAGACACCCTGGCCTCCTTGCTGTTCTCAGACATGCTGAGCATGTTCCCTCCTCAGGCCTTTGTACTGGCTGGTCTCTCTGCCTGTAATGTTGTTCTCCTTGCTGTCCACCTGGCTTCACCCTCACCTCATTCAGTCTTAGGCTCAATGATCATGTCATCAGAGAGGACTTCTCTGATTACAGTGTCTAAAGTAGCAGCTCCCCCCAACTCTTTACGCCCTATCTCCTTATCCTGTCATATTTTCTTCATGTCACTTATTGATACTTAACATTATTTTATATGTTTGACTATTATCTGCATGCCCCCTGTCCCCATGCTGGAATTAAGCCTGTGACAGAGGGGACTTTATCTCATTTGTTTATTGCTGAATTCCCAGCACAAGAACAGGATCTGACATGTAAATATTGGTTGAATGAGTGAATAAATGAATATTCTGTTGAGCTTCTTCCAAGTGTTTTACAAAGAAGAGTTAACATGGATTTGGGCAAGGCTTAAAAATAGCTTCTAGCTAAAGGTTTACCTTTTGGGTTTTCATTAGCTTGAAACACTTTAATAATAAATGGATTCTTTATTTCCAAAGTCCAGATGGGAGGTGTCTAATGTCTTTTTCCTTGCCTGTGCTTCCAAAGAATTAAGGTAGACAAGGCCACACAGCACACGTTATTATTTGCTTAGATACGTAATTCCTTTTGGTCTTGGAGAGCCCTGCATGGCTAGGGTACACTTTGGATGATTTCCCCTACTTGCACATGATTTCAGGTGAGAAAAATAGTAATTTTTCTTGAAATTGACTCATCACGGAAAGCCTACAGATTCACCAGGACATGAGAGAGTGAGCTTTTTCTGTTAAAAGGTGGGATATGGTGTGTACAGTCTAGTTAGTGATGATTAGTTTCACTCTGGCAGCTATACTTAATACCAAAAAATATTAAAGGAGATATAGGCAATAGTTGAGCCAGTTATTGGCAAAGGACTTCAGTCACAGTGATAATTTAATCTGTCAGCTCAAAAATAAGAGAAATCATTGGCAAGCTCAGTTTTGAGCCCTGCGTTACGTAGACTGCATGATGGAGGAGGGCCTCAGTCAGCACAGAGAGTGCATAGTATCTTCTGGTTGTTTGGAGACCCTCTAGCCATGGAAAAGGGGATTCCTGCTAGGTGAATGCTTTGGTAACTAGCTTTTGAATTTCTTGGTGTAGAATTTAGAAAGGAACATTGGCCTTGTAACTCATTCAATCCCATTCCATTATTTTTTAATTAAAAAAAAAGTTGTGACTCAGTTTTCTCAGTTGTACTTCCTAGTTAAGGTGGGAATAGGGAATGCTTTACCTCACATGCCAGTCCAGGAAACAGATACCTATTCTTGTTGTTGTCTTTTGTTGTGTTTTAGCAGTTACAGTGTTGTAATTTCCAGTATTTGTACAGATTTTAGAAGAATCTCATTTGTTCCTCACAGTACCCTGTGAGGTACAAAGGGCAAATCAAGTGTGGAAACTGAGGCTTATAGAAGCCAAGTGACTTACCCGGCTGATACTGACTGGGCAGTGACAAAAGCCCTGTTGGAACTCAGGCCTTCTGACTGCGTGCTCCCAAGGCTTTCCACCCTGTTGCATGGCCTCTTATTTCAGAAGGCGGCAGGAACCAAGTTTGGTGCGGCAGTATCTGCAGTGGCCACAAGGTGGGTCTGTTGCCCAGAGAGGTCCACTGTCCTCTCGGTGCCTGCATCTTCCTTTTCTCCATCAATCTCTCCCAGTATCTGTCTTTACTTGCCTCTCTTTTTTTTTTCCTCTCTCTCCTTTCTGCCCTTTTACTTCTCCCCTTCTTCTCCTTAATTTATTATGGGACCGAATTTTTTTAAAATTTCTTACAGAGTTTTAGACCCCTGCTCTTAATCTAAAATTTAACAACATACATACATACATCAAAACTCATTTAGCCGTCTGTTGAATTTCTCTCCCTCCATGGGTCAGTGACCTGAGATGGAAAAGTTGTTCCCACTTGTGATATAAGATCTAAAAGGAATTTCACTTTAAATAGATTGTTCAGGAGATCAGGAATGGTCCTAGGAGCTCCACAGCCCTTTCATACCCTTTCATAACTGTGCCATGCATCATCTTTAGTGGAGGGAAATGGGGAAAAAAAATAATTAGGTCTTTTAAGTTTTGACTCAAGAAATATGTAAGAGCAACTGTTTCTTTGTGTGTCTATACAGGAATTTTGAGAACAAGTCTGATACGTGAGGCTGGTTTAGAAGAAGCAGGAACTATGCTAAAAGAGATGGCTCAGTGGGTTTCTTAGATCAAATCTGAATACTTGACCCTTTGGCTGCAGAATCCTGCCTGATGTGAAATGAAATTTCTGAACCATGGCTTCATTGGAATTTGTTATGTCAAACATAAAGTGAATATGCTAGGCTTCAAACTACCTGTAAGAAAAGATATTATTACAAAAACCAAATAGTATCTGTCAATTAATGTAATCCTAACCATTTGCTATTTGGAGAAACAGGAAACTCTTTGGCATTTGGGGATATTTGCCCTCAGGGCATGTTTTTATTTATGAGCCTAAAAGCAGCACTAGTTTGAACTTCATTCTCCGCTCAAATCATTTGTGTAGTTAGTGTGGGTTTGGGTTTTAACTTCTGTGTTTGTAGTGACTTCATCAGTCTTTTTTCTTGATATGTTCACAGAAGCTTGTATAGTGTCTACACATAGTGAATTAATCCTTAGAGTGACCATATGAGGTCATTTTATGGATGTGTGTACTGAGGGTTAGAGAATTGAAGAAAACTCCCAAAGGGCACAAAGTTAGTGAGGGATGGAGTTGAGATTAGATCCCAGGAATTTCAGACTCTAAAGTCAATGCTTATCATCATTGTGCTTTACTGTACCTGAGAGATTGAATGAATGGGACAAGAGCTACTTTTATTGGTCCACTTTTGGTGATGTTTGTCATATAATGATGGGTAACTCAGTCTCTATGTCAGTGTTGAAACTTACCTTTTGTACACTGTAGCTGAGTTCCATTTTCCTTATAACTAGACCCGGCTAGTTTTACAAGATGTCTTTACTTGTTCCTACCTTTTAGAATTGGATTTCATGAGGAAGCTTCTGAGTGGGTACTCTCTTTCTCTACATTGAACCCTAAAGTTCGCTGGTTGTTGCAAGGGTAGCAGTGGTCACTACCTTCTTGTTTTATTTTAATAAGTTCCCCTCCCTTGGTCCTTATCTGCATCTGAGTCCTCTGCTAATAATTTGCTTCTTGCATTTTAGAAAAATACTCTGATGGTAGAACAAGGATGCCTAATTCTATTTAGTAATCTTTGAGGGAGTGTGAGCCTGAACTGTTTGAATAAATTAAATAAAAAGGCTGAGAAATCAAATAGAATGTTGGTTTGTTTCAAGTGGCTATAAGTACAGACCTTGGGAGTCCCACAGACCTTGGCTCTCACGTTGGCTCTGCCTCTACTTTGTGACCTAAGGTAAGTTAGCACATCAGGGTTGTAGAGAGAGAAATAAGACGATGCCTTTAAAGTAGTGGCTGCGCTTCTGATGATATTATCATCATCCGTCACACACCAGTGCTCTTTTGGCCCAGGCTGTTTTGATCTCCTCTGCCCAGGTATCTGCTTTCCTTAAGTCAGTTCAAGTCAACAAGCATTTGTAGATTGCCTTCTATGCCAAGAATATACTGTGCTCAGTACTGGGCATGCTACAGAGATGGGTAAAAAAGAATCACCCCAGACTTGCATTCTTGTGCTGGCATTGCCGCTGAACAGTCTGGGTCCTTTACTTTAGACAAGTCACTTTACCTATCTAGGTTTCAGTTCCCCAGTACAATGAGGGTGATAATCCCTGCTGTACGCATCTCAGAAAGTCGTTTTGATGATTAAAGAAAATAGTAGATGTAGAGGTAGCTTGTTATCTTGAAACTTTTATGTAAATCTCAGGTTCTTGTAATCACTAACTGAAAAAGAACCATGGACTTGTGTCAGATTTCTTTATTTAGCAATGAGGACTTTGGGGTCAGGATCTCCTTAATGTTCCAGACCTCTTCCTACCCACACACCCACACAACATAACTCCAATCCTGCCACGCAGAGCTACTAACATTCAACCTCCCACCTGCCCTGGACTTTCTGTGAGTCCAGCCCAACAGGGATTCTTGACTTTTTCAGGAACTTTATTTATTTTTATTTATTTGTTAAATTTATTTATTTAATTTTGGCTGCATTGGGTCTTCGTTGCTGCACGCGGGCTTTCTCTAGTTGCGGCAAGAGGGGGCTACTCTTTGTTGCGGTGCGCGGGCTTCTCACTGTGGTGGCTTCTCTTGTTGCGGAGCACGGGATCTAGTTGCACGGGCTTCAGTAGTTGTGGCTCGCGGGCTCAGTAGTTGTGGCTCGTGGCCTCTAGAGCACAGGCTCAGTAGTTGTGGCGCATGGGCTTAGTTGCTCTGCAGCATGTGGGATCTTCCCGGACCAGGGATTGAACCCATGTCCCCTGCATTGACAGGCAGTTCTTAACCACTGCTCCACCAGGGAAGCCCCTTGCAGGGACTTTAAACCAAACTTCAGAATCAGCTCCTGATATTTCCTATCAGCAGCCTGTTTCCTACTCTTCTGTGTTAAATGGACTTTGTTTAAATGGCTCATTGTTTGCAGCACATGTTCAGAGAAGAAAAGCAGATAATAATAATGTTACAGCCACCCTTTATTAAAAAGACTTCACTGTGTGCCAGCCAGGTACTCTTCTTAGCTCTTTATGTGTTTTATATCATGTGATCCTCATAACAGTAGTTCTCATAAGGACTGTTGGGATTTTCACAGATGAGGACCCTGAGGCTGAGATAAGGCAGCTTGCCCTCAGTCACACAGTAAGTCATCTGCAGAGCCAGGACTCAAGCCTTGGTCTGTCCAAGTTCTTACTGGCCGACAGTACTACCTCACTCCCACCAAGGTCAGCAGCCACTCTCATTCTTTCTCCATCAGTGTGGGCCACGACATCCCTGCCTGTTCCAGGGCCTGATCGGGGGCCAGCTTTCCCAGGGCAAGTAGCACATGTTTTAAGAGAGAACCTTATCCAATTCCTGTGACAGATTCATGACAAGTGAGTGACCAAAGGAAAGGTGTTTCAGACTAATTTTTACCTCTACCAAAATATCAAACTGGCATGTTCCAAGTCTCCACCTTCTCTCTAATTCAGGGTTTCTCAGCCTGGGACTATGGATGGGCCTCAGGGAGCCCATGAGCCCTCTGAAATGGTGTGTAGAATGTTTTATTGCTGGGGGTGGGGTGGGGGTTAGCTTCTCTGCTTTTTTGGTGGGAAACCATGGCTCTCAGGGGAATTCAAAGTGGTACTGTCTCTAACAGTGTTAAGAACATTGTACTAATTGCAATGAGGTATAAAATTGGTTTTACCTAAATTACAAACTCAGCCTTAACCCAGGAAATTATTCGAATTTTTTCCTCCCTGAAAGTGTATTTAAACAGAACAGATTTCAAATTTAATCGTCTTTGAAGGCAAAAATACCTCTGTGTGTGAAGCCGTGATTTCCACAGCCTTCTGATAGGAGTCAGCCAACAGCGGGTGTGATTCAGAGATCTGAGGCTGATTCCATAGCTTCCCTTCTCTTGAATTCAGTTAAAATTTTAGTGGTAGAAGTAAGAGACAGACAAAATGAACTGTGGGGACTATGTCTCTTCATTAAGTATTTTCATGCTTATGTGTGCCAGGCATTAGGAATTTCACAGTGCATAAAGAGTTCCTGCCCTTGTGGAGTTTGCATATCCTGATCTGTGTACATCTTCGTATCATTAATGCTTAGCAAAGAACACTGCACATAGTAGGGCTCAACTATTGGATAAATAAATGTCCCTGCTTGCATCCTTATTGGGTTAAAAGGAAGGCCTTTGACTTTGATTTGTTCAACAGCTGACCGATTATGTTCCAAGCATTGAGCTGGGCGCTAGAGGTATGGTGGTAAGCAAAACAGATGTGGCCTGTTTCCTAGTGGGAAGACAGTTAATCAAGTAAGCACATAAATAAATAATTGTGAACTTGGACAGTGCCATGGAGGATTTGGCTTGACGCTATGAGAATATATAATGAAAGACCAAGCCTGATAGGGGGAAGAGAGTGTCAGGGAAGGGTTCACTAAGAAGTGATGTGGAGGGACTTCCCTGGTGGCGCAGTGGTTAAGAATCCACCTGCCAATGCAGGAGACACAGGTTTGATTCCTGGTCTGGGAAGATCCCACATGCCGTGGAGCAACTAAGCCCGTGCGCCACAACTACTGAGCCTGCACTTTAGAGCCTGCAAGCCACAAGTACTGAAGCACACGTGCCACAACTACTGAAGCCTGCGCACATATAGCCCGTGCTCTGCAAAAAAGGGAAGCCACTGCATTGAGAAGCCTGCGCACCACAGTGAAGAGCAGCCGCTGCTCACCGCAACTAGAGAAAGCCCGCCAGGAACAAGCAATGAAGACCCAATGCAGCCGGAAAAAAAAAAAAGTGATGTGGAGGTCTGATCTGAAAGGTGAAGAGGAGTGATCCAGGCACAGGGTTGCACAGGCAGAGGGACCAGGCTTGCAGTGGACGTTCGCTTTGGATGCCATTTCCATTTAGAAGACAGGTTGATGCAAAGGGGCGGGGCAGGTGGCGGTGTGGGTTCCCTTCTCATTAATTTAGCAAGCATTTCTGGGCACTCTCTGTGCATGCGCAGGGGACAACAGTGAGTGAGATGCAGTTCTGACCTGGAGAAGGCACTGATAATGGGACAGGCGGGCTGAGAGGTGCTGGTCTTTCCTGGGTGCAGCCTCATAAGGACACTTGAATTGCTGCTTTTACTGCTGATACCTCTCGTTCCTCATTCAGGCATCATTCTTTTTCACAGGGTCTCTGCCTCAGAGGCAACCTGAACTAGTTGACTCTGGTATGCAGCCACATGCTCCGGAAGTCAGGATCAGCTATGAACCCATTATAAGCAGTGTTATGTTTGTTCACTTGTTGTTTGTAATGGGGTTGGAGGGGGTGGGGTAAGGCATTCAAGGGGAAGAGAGGGAAGAAGAGAGAGACCGAGAAGTGAGGCTGAGAATTGGGAAGGCAAGTCTCAGCTGGGAAACAAGTCATAACCCTGGACCAGCAAGCTCTGTGTAGAGAAGTGAGCAGAGCTTTGTCTCAGAGAAGCCCAGGGTATGAGAATTATTTTTAAACAGCGTTCACTTTGTTAGCTTAATTATAAATGTAATTCATGCTCAATGTAGAAAATGTGGAAGCATAGGAAACACAAAGAAATGCCCATATCCTATCACAGAACTGTAAGAACCAAATGAGATGACATGTGTGAAGGGCCTGGCATGTCTGGGGCACTTATTACACACTAACTGCTGTTACAGTGTGAGGGAGAATCAACCCTTTTGCTCTGAGAATGAAACATTTATAATAAAGGCTAATGAAAGGTAGAAAAAATTATTTTGTAATTAGCCTTTTAAAATGTATGTTTATGAGAAAAATGTTAATTCTTCCTTACCCCAGCATGAGAATGATAAGTTGAAGAATCCTGAAGATTTGTGAGAATGTTTTGTAGGATTTGGTGTCAGTTCTCTTTTTTATAAAGCACAAGGGGAGCCTTGTATCCCTGCCCTCCCTTGTCATTTATACAGACTGACAGCAGAGAGTACTGGGAGGAAATGTTTGCTGCCCACAAGCCTCATTTAGTTTCTGTTCCTCTGCTATTGATCTGTTAGGATTGTTTATAAATTTACTCATCACACAGTTGTTCTATTTAAGTGCTTTGTGAATTACACGCACAATAAACATTCACCCCAGCATTGGCCTTAAACCGCAGAAGATCTAGGTTTAGGGATGTCCGTTTCCAGCTTGTGGCCTCACCCTAGGTGTTTAGTGGGCATCTTTCTGTAGACTGCAGCCAGGGCATAGCGCTGCACGGCTCCTAGCTGCCTCCCCTTGGGCAGCGGCCAAACTCCAGGAGTAAACTCTAATTGAGACAGGCCTGTAAACGGCCCAACGGGGCCAGGTGTCCACAGAATCAGTTGGAGAGGAACACCAAGCAGCTCGAGTAAGACGGAAAGGGAAGAATGGAGCAGGGATTGGAGATGCTGACATCAGCCTCCCGAAAACTTGGGCCTGTCCCATCCCCTTTCTATGGCTCAGTATTTTCTTCTGTAAACTAAGGAAGTTGGACTAGACTAGCTCTGTGATTCCTAGGAACTGGGGGCTAAAAGTCAGATTTGTGAGTCAGCAGTGTAGTAGTTTGAAGTGGTTGGTAAGAAAAAGCTTGAGAGAAAGAGGACAGTAATTTAATGGGATGGAAGAGCAGCTAAATAGAATGCTCAGCAGAACTGTGTGTTTAAGGGCAGAGAGAACTGTGCCTGTTTACAGGCAGCACAGAAGGTGCTAGTTGAAAGGAAAGTGGTAGATGGTTGGACAGTGAGGTAGCTACAGCCTGAACTTTGGATGACGCCTCGCGGCCTGGGCTCAGATCCTGAACCTGCTGGTCGCTAATTGAGTGACTTTGGTCAAGTCACGTAACTTCCTTATATCTCAGTTCACTTGCCTCTAAAATGAGGATACTAATGCCGTACCTTGTAGAGCTGTCATGAGGTCACAGAATGAAAGCACCTGCAGCAGTGCTGGTATGTGCTAAAGAAGTGGCCCATGAGGAGGAGGAGGAAGATGGACAGTCAGACCTAGAGCTCAGGTAGGAGGGGTTATCTGTTGGGTGCTCATTCTGACTACTGGTAAAAACTTCAGCAACCAGTTATCCCCAGCAGACCCATGGACATGATGGTAGTCATTGAGTAAGAATTTTAGGTCCTGGGCTCATGTGCAGGAAACACCACTTTCATAGTAACTTGGGATGCCCAGGTCAGCAGAGGTCTTGGTCTTCAGGGCAAGCCCTGAAAGCACCCACCCGTTGCTGATCCTTTTTTTTTTTTTTTTTTTGGCGGTACGTGGGCCTCTCACTGTTGTGGCCTCTCCCGTTGTGGAGCACAGGCTCTGGACGCACAGGCTCAGCGGCCATGGCTCACGGGCCTAGCCGCTCCGCAGCACGTGGGATCCTCCCGGACCGGGGCACGAACCCGTGTCCCCTGCATCGGCAGGCGGACTCTCAACCACTGTGCCACCAGGGAAGCCCCTCTGATACTTTTTAATTTGTGCTGTGCTTTATCCTACAGATTAGTCAGAAGAAGTTGAAAAAATATGAAAAAGAATATCACACCATGAGGGAACAGCAGGCCCAACAAGAAGACCCCATCGAGCGATTTGAGGTTTGTTTACGGCCTAGGTGATGTGAAGTGTTTTCAGCCTTTCATTTTACATAATTGTGCCTGTAACTAGCTTTAGTGAGTTCTTTTTAAAATTTAGTTTCACTATTTCTAGGTTCCAGTTTCAGTTTGAGTTTGCAAATGAGAAAGCAAGATTTGTTTTGCTTCAGACTAGCAGCCTAGTTTGTTACAGTTCGGTGGGCTTTTGTCACAGTTAATAAGAAGTAGCTGCTTGACAGTCATTTGAATTTAAGTATTTCTCTGTGCAGACAGAAAGTAAGCAGTTGTTGACTGGCAGCACGTTAGGACCAGCCACATCTCCCGTGATTCCCGTAGGACTCAGCAATTAGTTTTGAGGGTTAACCTGAGAAGTTGTCATTTCCATCTGATTTTTATGTCTGTAACTGGTTTCTTTTTACCCATCAGCGGGAGAATAGGCGTCTACAAGAAGCTAACATGAGGTTGGAACAGGAAAATGATGACTTAGCCCATGAGCTGGTGACCAGTAAGATTGCACTGCGAAAGGACCTGGATAATGTAAGTCTAACTTGTCTGAAGGGATGATTATATTGAAACACTTCTCCCTTAATCAAGTGAAATCCTGGAATTTTAGTGTTTGTTGTTCTAGTTAGTGTTTCCCTCTTATGATCCACCTTGCTCTTGTCAGTACTGTTCCCTCCTCTCCTTCAGGATCATCCATGATCTCATTAAGGCCTCCTTACCGCATTCTTCTCTCATTATACAGCAAACCCTGAACGCCTTTCCAGACATTGATTGAAAGGCGTTTCTGGCTATTCTTATGTTATTGCAATTGGCAGTAGCATTTAATCACTATAATTTCCTTAACTTACCCCTAAGACAAGAACAGATTTTGTCATCCTGCACATCACGTGCCTGTTGGATAAGCATTGGCAGTTGTAATAAAGCTCAGTGCCTCCGCAGCTTGCAATTTCATCAGGAATTTCTGTTGGCACATATTCTGTTTTTCTTTGCTTCTCCTAATCTTAAAAGGTTTGAGATTATGGCATTCCTGGCAGGGTGTTTGTCCAATTTCTATACTACAGGCTTCCCATAGTGCACTCTCTCATTCATGGTTTAGGTCAGAGGTTGGTGAACGTTTTCTGTAAAGGGACAGATAGTAAATATTTTAGGCTTTGTGGGCCACATGGTCTCTGTTGCAACCATGTAACTCTGCCATTGGTGCCTACACAATAAATAAACGAATGCGCGTGGCTGTGTTCCAGTAAAACTTTATTTACGAGAATAGGTGGCAGGCTGGCTTTGGCGCTTGGACAAAGTTTGGCAGCACCTGACTTACGTTTCCCTTCAGGCTCCTAAGATTACTTTTCTGCTTGTTGATTTTCCTGAGGCTCTAGAGATAGGCTTAGGCTATTGAGGGTTTACAGGGGACTTAACATAATATATTGAACTGTTCTGTGAACAGTATATTGAACTGATCTGTGAACAGTTCTGTGAACAATATATTGAACTGATCTGTGAACTTCACAAGGTCCTTGACAGCCACCAAACATGTATGAAAATATTGTGTACTACTGTATTTCTCTGACAATCTTTGCTTTCATTAGATTCTCCAAGTGAGTCACATGGCAGATGAAGAGAAGGAGAGATGGCAGTATCTACTGGTTCTTATTACTTCTCTTTAGAAATAGAATAATGGATTATTCTATCTGGATTCTACCATCAGCTACTCTACTTTCAAGCAGAGTGAAGTGTGGGGAGGTGGAATAATAGCTGTGTCCAAGAGTATAGTGAGAATTACATGATTTGGTGTGTATGAAAAGCGCAGGAATTAGGCACAGGCAGTGTTGTTTCACTCTCTTTGTCTGATTGTCAGCTATAAATAGCTGCAGGTAACTGGGAAGACTCCTTTTTCCAGTTTTTCCGGGGAGAGTGTTGCAAGGCCATTAGCCCTCAGTAACCAGAACCTGGAGATCCCGCTGCTTTTTGGTTTACCGCAGTCTCCTTAGGTTGGAGTTTCCTCCCTGTGGTGCAGGTTCCCAGCATACCCTCTGATCTTCTTTGTAGAAACACTATGAGAATCATTCCCTCACTGTTCAGGCATTTCTGCCAATTGAGCGGAGGGAGGTGGGTGTACACTGAGCAGGGTAATTGCTGAAGCAAAAACCAGTGTGCACCTGTGATGGCTCTTCTAGCAGCTGTAGGTCATGCAGAAAGGAAGTGAAAAAGAAAAGAAAATGGGTCCTGTACTAGAGCTTTGTATTCTACAATGAAATTATATTAAGGGGCAACTTAAGATAAAATTCCAGGCAGATTTTTAGTTTGAGCTGTTGCATTTGCCACAGTCTGATGGGACCAGAAGCAACATTGATGCTCTACTAGTTTAGGGTGGAAAGTACACTTCTTAGGTTCTTGAAGCCTCTGCCTCTAAAGAGGGTAAGCCTTTTTAAAGTTGTCTTTGCCTGGCACAGTAGTCAAAGAGCTAGGTTACATTCCTGATATCAGAAGTGAGAAATAGTAAAAATAAGATGAATTCCCATTTACTCTGTGATGCTGTATGTGACAGGCACAGTGAGAAGCACTTTGTTAAACTCTAATATCTCTTATCCTTACCTCAGCCTTGTAACATGAGCCCCATTTATGGATAAGGATTTTTTAACAATAAAGAAACTTGAGACTCGAGAGAGGAGGGCACCCAGGAAGAAGCAGAGCCAGGAATGTAACCCAGGTGCCTCTAATTGAAACACCCAGGCTTTTTCTGTAATGCCACCCTGTCTCCAAAATAAATATGGAACAATAAGCTATGGTTTGATGTCATAACTACATCAAAAATATACTGACACCTAACAGAACATTTCTTAAGCACTTACAGAGTTCTAGACACTGCTCCACATGCTGTGTACTTACTGTCAAATCCTCCAAACAACCCTTGTGTAAAGGATACAGTTATGATCCCCATTTCACTGATGAGGCCAAAAGAGGTTAAATGTCTTACACAGTCACACTGTTAGTGGCAGAGCCCTTAGACTGCAATCCAGCTGGCCTGCCGCTCTTAACTTGGCTCAGAGGAGCAGGAACCCTGTTGCCACTAGGGCTCAGGAATAGCAAACTGGGGTCCCACCGTCCAGCCATCGAAGGTGCTGAGAAAACAGACCTTTTTACACTAAACGTTGATTCCTTTCCAAGTTAGTCTTCTCTTGTATCTTTTGAATCATCACGGAAAATCAGGTTCTGAAGTGAGGGCTGTGGGGTCCTCTCAGCGTGTTTTGGCTTCAGGGACTTAGATTTCTGAAAGAACTTCATCATGCCCTTTCACTCTTCCCTTTCTGCATCCCAGAGAAAAGCTCTCATATGTGGCTTATAGGATTTCCAGAACCCTCTTTGTATTTCCAACTGATTTTATTATCACTTTTGCTATTCCTCACCTGTCATTTCTGTTACTTGTCACAAAGCAGCTATGGAGAGATCCCTGGTCAGCTACTGAGTCCCTAGGTGGCTCCATCCAAGCTTTCTCCTCTATGAAATGGGAGTAATGCCTAGATCTGACATTAAGGCATTGGTGCTAAAGGTTGAGAAGGAACCTATGGAAGGTACCTGGCACAGGACTGATAGGACCCCACCTGAGTCCCCTCTGGCATGGTTGCTCTCTACATTGAGACAGTGTAATGTGAGAGTGATGGAAACAGACTCAGGAGCCCAACTGCTGGGATTTGAATTCTGGCTCCACTGCATTCTAGTTCTCTGAACTTGAGCAGGTTGCTGAACTTTCCCCACTGAATTACTTTGGTGTCTTTATCAAAAATCAATTGACCTGGGCTTCCCTGGTGGCGCAGTGGTTGAGAGTCCGCCTGCTGATGCAGGGGATGCGGGTTCATGCCCCGGCCCGGGAAGATCCCACGTGCCACGGAGTGGCTGGTCCCATGAGCCATGGCCGCTGAGCCTGCATGTCTGGAGCCCGTGCTCCGCAACGGGAGAGGCCACAACAGTGAGAGGCCCACATACCGCAAAAAAAAAAAAAAAAAAAAAAAAATAACTCCATTGATGTATACGTCTATTTTTAATGCCAGTACCACACTGTCATAATTACTCAGGTCATGGGAGTCCTCCAATTTTGTTGTTCTTTTTAAAAAATAATTTGGCTATTGTAAGTAATTTGCATTTCTATATAAATACTAGAATCAGTTTGTCAACTTCTAGAAATAAAAGCCTTCTGGGATTTTGAGTGGGGTTGTATTGAATCTGTAAATTAGCTTGGGGAGTATATTAACATCTGAGCAGTGATTGAACCTTCCAATCCATGAATATGTTACAATTTTCATTTATTTAGGTCTTTTTCAATTTCAGCATTGTTTTCTTAGTTTTCAGTTTATAAGATTTACACATATTTTAATCTGTTATTAAGGGTAATTTTTTCTTTCTTTTTTTAAAATAAATTTATTTAATTAATTAATTTTTGGCTGTGTCACTGGGTCTTCGTTGCTGCGTGTGGGCTTTCTTCTAGTTGTGGCGAGTGGGGGGTACTCTTCACTGCAGTGTGCAGGCTTCTCATTGTTGCAGATCACGGGCTCTAGGTGCATGTGCTTCAGTAGTTGTGGCACACAGGCCCAGTAGTTGTGGCTCGCAGGCTCTAGAGCACAGGCTCAGTAGTTGTGGTGCACAGGCTTAGTTGCTCCGTGGCATGTGGGATCTTCCCAGACCAGGGATCGAACTCGTGTCCCTTGAATTGGCAGGTAGATTCTTAACCACTGTGCCACCAGGGAAGTCCCAAGGGTAATTTTTTCTTAATTGCATTTTCCAATTATTTATTGCTAGTCTCTAGAAATACAGTTGATTATATGACCTTGTATCCTGTGACCTTGCTAAATCACTTACTATTTTTGTAGCTTTTTTGTTTATTTTTTAGGATTTTCCACATACACAATCATATCATCTCTGAGTAAAGACAGTTTTACTTCTTTTCAAGTCATTCTTTTTTCCCTTGCCTTCCTGCACTGACTGGGACCTTCAGAACAATATTGGATGGTGAGAGTGGACCTCATCACCTTGTTCCAGATGTTAGCTGTAGGTTTTCCATAGATCAGGTTGAGGAAGTTCTCCTTTCTTCCTGTTTGCTGAGAGTTGTCATGAATGGGTGTTGAATTTGATCAAATGCTCTTCCTGCATCTGTTGAGGTGATTATTTGCTATTTTTCCTAATTCTCTTAGTACAGTGAAGTGTAGACAAACTGATTTTTCAGTGTACACAAACTGATTTTTCAGTGTACACAAACATTGCATCCTAGGAAACATGGGGTTTCTTTTTTTTTTAAGATTTTTATTTGTATTAAAGATTTTTGTGTTGCTAAGGAATATTTGTCTGCAGTTTCTTTAATGTTTTTGTCTGGTTTTGATATCAGGGAAATACTAGCCTTCTAAAATGAACTGGGAATTGTTCCCTCCTATTTTTTAAGGACTTTTTGTGGGATTGTTCCTTGATTAAATCTTTAATTTAATTCCCTAGTGAAACCACGTGGGCCTGGAGTTTTCTTAGCAAGAAAAAAAAATTTTTTTTTTTTCTTGCTGCGTTGGGTCTTCGTTGCTGTGTGCAGGCTTTCTCTAGTTGCGGCGAGCGGGGGCTACTCTTCATTGCGGTGCACAGGCTTCTCGTTGCGGTGGCTTCTCTTCTTGCGGAGCACGGGCTCTAGGCACGAGCTTCAGTAGTTGTGGCGCACGGGCTTAGTTGCTCCGCAGCATGTGGGATCTTACCAGACCAGGGATTGAGGCCATGTCCCCTGCATTGGCAGGCGGATTCTTAACCACTGCGCCACCAGGGAAGTCCAGCAGGAAATTATTTAATTATGATTTCAGATATGGAGCTATTCAAATTTTCTAATTCTTCATGTGTACATTTTTATACTTTGTGCCTTTCAAGTGATTTATCCATTTCATCTTAGTTGTCAAATATATAGGCACAAAGTCGTTGATATTCCGTTATTCTTTTAATGTTTATAGGATGGATTTGTTGGTCTTCTCTCTTTCATTACTGATATGGGTAATTTGTGTCTTTTCCCTTTTTTCCTTAATCAGTCTACTAACTAGAAGTTTATCAATTGTGTTGATCTCTTTAAAACCAAGCTTTTGGTTTTGTTGATTTCTTTTTCTTTTATTGATATCTGCTTTTTATTATCTCCTACTTTTCTTTTGGTTTAATTTGCTCTTTTTGTAGCTACTTAAAGAAGAAGCTTAGTCATTGGACCTTTCGTCTTTTCTAAAATAAGCATTTAAAGTTATAAATCTCCCTGAAGCACTATTTCAGCTACATCTCACACATTCTGATGTGTCGTGTTTTTATTTTCATTCACTTCTTGTGATTGCTTCTTTGATCTCTGAGTTAATTAGTAGTGTGTTGTTTAATTTTTAACTATTAGGGATTTGTCCCTGAAATTTTTCTGTTGTTGATTTCTGATTTAATTCACTTGTCATCAGGGTACATAGTTTTTCTGATTTTATTGCTTTTAAAACATACTTATGCTTATTTTAGGGACTTGCATATTGTCTGATGGGTGAATGTGCCACATGCTCTTGGAGAGTTTGTGTGTCCTGTTGTTGTCGGTGGGGCGTTCTGTCATGTCACTTCTGTCAAGTTGATTGACTTCCACGGATTTACTGCCTTTCTCTTTATTTGTTCTATCACTTACTGAGAGAACAGTGAGGAAATCTGTAACTCTGTGCACTTATCTATTTCTCCTTTCAGTTATGTCAGTTTTTGTTTCCTGTAATTTGAATTTATGAATATGCATTTCAGATTTACTGCCTTCTGGAGTGACTTTTATTGTTATGAAATGTCCCCCGTTGTCCCTGGTTAATACTCTTTGTTCTGAGATCTACTTCGTCTGATGTTAATATAGCCATTCCGACTTTCATGGTATTTCATGGTATATCCTTTTCCATACTTTTACTTTAAACATATCTGTGTCTTTATATTTAAAATGGGGTTTTGTAGCCAGCATATAGTTGGATCTTGCTTTTTGAAATTTAGTCTGATAATCTCCTTCTTTTAATTGGAATGTTTAGACCAGTTACATTTAATGTAATTATTTATATGGTATATTTAACTCTACCACCTTGCTGTTTGTTCTCCATTTGTTGTATTTGCTTTTTCTTTCTTTTTCCCCTTTTCTGCCTTCTTTGGTTTAATTGGGTATTTTCATGATTTCATTTTATCTCCTTTACTGCCTTATTCGCAGTTCTGGAGCGCTCAGATCTCCAGAGCTCTACCCCACAGGTTCCAGCCACCTCAGCATCTCTGACCCCCTCCCTCTGCCTCCTGAACCCTTTGAGGCATATGCTCTGTTTGGAGCCCCTCACCCTGCTCCTTGGTCCAGAAGTGCCTCTAGGCGGAAAGCCAGAATGGTGGTAGGACCTTGCTTGTTTCCTTTCTCCCAGGAACCACAATTCTGCATTTGTTTTTAGTGTCAGCAAACAGTAGTTTTATGTATTTCGTCCAGTGTTTTGTTTACAGTGAGAGGGTAAATCTGGTCCTGGTTAGTCCTTTATGACCAGAAGCGGAAGTCTGGATTTGTGTTTATCACCAGATGTTCCCTCCTTATGTGCTTATGTAAGTAGAATGACTGTGCAGCAAGTGTGGTGCCATAAGAGGACCCTGGTTGGTCAGTCCAGTGGCCTGTGTGCACCTTCCTTTTGACACAGCCTTGAGAGTCAGCTCTTGGAGTGATGGCACAAATGCTGGGCTTAATGTTGAGAGACATGGTTTCGGATTCCAGCTCTGCTACACGCATTGTGCAAGCTTGGGGAAATCACTTCCCCATCTAAATTTTTTTCTAAACTGGGTAATCAGGATGGGCAAGGAAGACTCTTGAGTCCATGACCTGGCTGTCCCGTGCTTCTTAGAATCAGTCTTATCTACCATGGAAGTGATGGTGAGTAACTGAGAGAATATAAATATGTGCTACAGGTTCCAAAGTACTGTTCAGAAGATGTTAACTGGGTCCAGGGGAGAGAAGGGAGAGGTAACAGGATGTTCTGTTGATTAAAGTAAAACAGAATCTTTGACAGGACTTTATTCTTCTTTGTTATTTCTTCTTTTGTTTGATTCTTATTTCCATTTTGATTGCTACTGGGGTTTAAACTAGAGGTGATTATAAGCCACTCACCAGAAAGGACAGGCCTTAACTCCAGGACCCCATTTAATTGCACGCATATGCAAGTAACTAATGGCCTTTTAAGTTGCATATCATGCCATTCTCAGTTCTCCATTTAAGGCCCCAGCCCCCTGGAACCTGTGCCTCCCAAAGAAGGGAAGATGTGGTGTAGTAGAAAGCAGAGGGGCTCAGCTATACCACTTTAGCTAGGTGACATCTGAAATGCTCTTTAGTTTCAGGGAAACCACCATCCATTGTCAAAGGAGGTTGGATATAAGGAGCTGGCAAAGACCCTCTATATCTAGCGCTCTGTAACTAGGAGCTTCCACCTCCTTTCCTTGACTGCCTTCTAACATGCTACAGTCTCTCATTCTTCAGTTGTCCTTGGACTCTCCAGTGTCAGGGACTGTATTTGTCAGGTACAGGCGTATCATTTTCACTTGGACCCAAAGATCTGCCCACCAGACCTTTGCATGCTTTAGAAAAAAACTGGGGTGGAAGATGGCCATTTCAGATAATAAAAGGAGAGTGCTAGCAAAGGGGTGCCTTCCTTTGTCAGGTGACAGTGAGAGCAAAATGCAGAACTTATTTGATTAAGCAGAGCAAATAGAGTTTGGAAGAAGAAAACCAGAATTTATTATTACTATTAATGATAATGACACCTACCTTTTATTGAGTGTTTACTATATGCTAGGCACTGTGCTGAGTCCATTCCATGCCTTATCTCTCAGCTGAAGATCGTGAAGCTCAGAGAGGTTCTCAATGACTTGTCCAAGTGGCACACAGTCAGGGAGCGATGGGAGTCAAGACCAGGCTGTCTGACAAAGGCGAGCTCCTAGCTACTGCCCCGCACTGCCTCTGGGCAGGAGACGGGGCTGGACACTTGAGCATGAGTGTAGTCTCAGCGTGACCTTGGGCATATCACATCCCCTCTCTGGATCACAGTTTCCTCATCATCTTAAAATTGGATTGTTCTGGGTAATTCAAATCCCTTTCAGTTCTCATTTCTTGTTCTGTAACAGCACCTCTTAAATGTTTCAGGCTGAGGAAAAGGCAGATGCACTGAATAAGGAGCTGCTTATGACCAAACAGAAATTGATTGATGCAGAGGAAGAGAAAAGACGGCTGGAAGAAGAGTCTGCTCAGGTAAGGGGAGCTTTGCCCCTCCCACATTCCTCTGTGTCTTGCAAATGCTTGAGAGCTGGGAGTTCACTGGTGGCTTCCTGTTGGCACTGGAGAACCCAGAGACAGCTGGCTTCAGTTTCTCTCCAGAGGCCTTTTGTATTTACTGTGAAAAGCATAATGGTTCTTAATAATTAAAATGTAGGGGGAGACAGTGGGGCAAAGCCCATCCTTCACTGGGGCAGAAGAAATTCCTGTGTGTCAGCATCTGAGTGTGACAAGAGGGTTAGCATTTCTGCAAAAGGAAGGCAGACATCACATAATGTCTGGCTCTTCCCCTACCTGTCCACCGACATCTCCCCCACAGAGCAAACTCTGGAAGGCTTGTCCCGAGCACAGCCCCTGGGCGCAGACTCACAGCCATAGGAAGAGCTTTGGGTGCTGCGTGCCCCAGAGCAGGTGGGCTCTCCTTCACCATCCACCCTCTCGTCTCAGTCAGGCTGCCTGAAGTGAGAGATGGCGGGGCACCTCCCACATAATCCATGAGGCACTGAAGGAGCAGCAGTCCTCCCGTTAGCTCTTCCTCTGCATTTGCTTTGTGTTACCTCCTCAGCTCGGGATCCCAGGTAGGGCTGCACTGACAGGGAGGAACTTCAGCAAAAGCCCCAAGCTGAAAGTTCAGAAGTTTTGACTGTTCTCTCCTAGCATCAAGAGTAGGGTTAATGGGCTTCCCTCGTGGTACAGTGGTTGAGAGTCCGCCTGCCAATGCAGGGGACACGGGTTCATGCCCTGGTCCAGGAAGATCCCACATGCTGCAGAGTGGCTGGGCCCATGAGCCGTGGCTGCTGAGCCTGCACATCCAGAGCCTGTGCTCCGCAACAGGAGAGGCCACAGCAGTGAGAGGCCTGCGTACCAGGAAAAAAAAAAAAAAAAAGAGTAGGGTTAGTAGTGCTGAGAGTGAGGAAGAAGGGAGGGAAGTTACCTCCAGTAGGTCAGGCACTTTGGGGAAAGCCCAGCACTAAGCGCGGAGTGCCAGAGCTTCGCTTGTATTTCCCTTAACATTCACTTTTGCTTTTCTTAATGTACGCAGTTAAAAGAAATGTGCCGTCGGGAACTCGACAAGGCAGAATCTGAGATTAAAAAAAACAGTTCTATCATCGGTGACTACAAGCAGGTGGGTCCGTGCACCCTGGAATTGGGCCATGTTCTCTGGAAGCCCTGCTTGCCTGCACAAGATGTCTTCTCCACACCCACACGTGTCCCTGCTCGGCAACTTGCACTGGCGAGTCCCTTCGCTTCACTGGACAAGTTACCGCACTGCTTTTCAACTGTAAAATAAGGGAAATCATCGCTCACCCAAACTGTTGTGAGGAGTCCATGAGATTATCTTTGTGGAGCACCTGGCATAGTTCCCTCACATAAGCAGGCACTTAATATATGGAAGCCCCCGAGTTCTTGGGAGCAGTTCAGACTCATGATGTAGAACCACCTCTCTCCCCAGCGGGTTGCATTTTGAGAACATAACTGAATTGGTCTTGTTTCTTTCTGTACTGGGATCTCGTGCTGGCTCTTGAGTCTGGCAGTGTCTGTAAACATTGGCCATCGAGCGTGGTGCTGATAGGTCCCTGCAGGTCCTAGGCCAGTGGATGCGGGGGTGGGAGAGCCAGAGGCACCTCTGCCCTCCTGTCGTCTCACACCCCCTCCTGCTCAGTGCTGTCCCAGTTCCGCTCCATAGTCCAGCTTCCACTGCAGAGCTCACCCCGAGCCCAAGTTGTGCGGATTCTGACGTTGCTGAAGAGATTGTCATTTTCTGTTATGTTTGTTTCCTCAGATTTGTTCTCAGTTGAGTGAAAGATTAGAGAAGCAGCAGACTGCTAATAAAGTGGAAATTGAAAAAATTCGGGTAAGTCTTCCTTCATCAAAGAGATTTTATACCACCTAATTCATTTTATGGCTATATTCAGCACAAAAAATTGGGGGAGGGAGTATTCTGCTTTTTTTTTTTTAAATAACCTACCACTATTAGTAACAATACTATCTTTTTTTTAAAATAAATTTATTTATGTATTTATTTATTTTGGGCTGCATTGGGTCTTCGTTGCTGTGCGTGGGCTTTCTCTAGTTGCGGCGGGCAGGGGCTACTCTTCTTCGTGGTGTGCGGGCTTTTCGTTGCAGTGGTGTCTCTTGCTGCCGAGCAGAGGCTCCGGGCGCGCGGGCTTCAGCAGTTGTGGCGTGCAGCCTCAATAGTTGTGGCGCACAGGCTTAGTTGCTCCATGGCATGTGGGATCTTCCTGGACCAGGGCTCGAACCCGTGTCCCCTGTGTTGGCAGGCAGATTCTTAACCACTGCGCCACCAGGGAAGTCCCCGGGTATTCTGCTTTGATTCCAAAAATGAGGGAAGCTGATGAGTACCTGACAAGGTGGCTGTCAGGACCTGGTTCAACAACTGACAACTGATATTCTGCCTCTTTCCTCTAGGCAGGGGATACAGATAAGACCAGAAGAGCTCTGGCATTAGATCTCAAAATACAAGTGTCCCTCTTCCTTACAAATTTGTGTAACGTCCTCCTCCGTGCTAACCTCACTTGTAAAAAGACAAAACAAAACACAAGAGCCCCAGGACTTCAGGTGTTGTCTGTGATTACTGCAGCACCCTGCTGAGGTGGAAGAGTCCTGCAGGTGACAGGCTGTGCTTGAGGGTGGGGCGCAGAGGCCAGGTCACTCCCCACATTGTTCTGTAGCAGGGGGACACTCCCCTTCTGAGCTCAATTCCTCTTGCTGTAATGGGCCCAGATACAATGAGAACCTGAGTTTTTAATGTTTGCTTGCCAATTTGAGGGTTTTTGTAACTTGGTGCTTTCTTTCTTTATTGTTAGAATACTTGTCCGATTTTACTGAGATGAGTAATTTACTGAAAGATACTTTACTAACATGTTTACAACTCTGGACAGAAACGTGGGGGAGTCCATGGCCATGTCTGCACAAACCAGCATTTTACCTGGAGCAAGATGATACCTGGCCTCCATCATAAGTAGTGTTTAACAGGCAGTACCTATTTTTTAAACAAAATTTATTTTCTGATGCTAAAGCTAATAATAATGTTCATTGCAGAAAATTTGGAAAATAAGAGTAAAGGAGGAAAAACAACCCCTTATAATCTTAATACCCACAGACAACATCATCATTAACACTTTGGCGTGTATTCAAGTCTTTGTTCTAACATAGAAAATTTCATTCACTCTAAGGCATTTTTTTCACATTTACATCTGAAATTGGGACATATTTTATAACTAATGGCTTTTTGTGGTTTAATTGGCAGAATATTTTCTTAGAGGAAAATGAAATGATGTCTCTTTCTTAGAGTCATTGCCATCTTATTTTCATGAAATGTGGTATATCCTTGTAACTATACTTTAAAGACATTTTTGTGTCCTAGTTTACCCAGCACTTAAACATTTTTACCATGTTACGAAAAATTCCTCAAAAACTTTTCTGAGGCTGTGTACTTCCTTGTATAAATATAGCACATCCTATTTAATTTTTCCCAGTAGCTGGATAGTTTATCTCCCCACCCCTTTTTTGTGTCTCTAATTCTGCAGTGAAATTCCTTGTATGTAAATCTGTATCTAGTCACTGCTTTTTCATTTTTTTTTGTTTGTTGTTTTTTTGTTTTTCTGTTTGTTTTTTTTTTTTGCAGTACATGGGCCTCTCACTGTTGTGGCCTCTCCCATTGCGGAGCACGGGCTCCGGACGCGCAGGCTCACCAGCCATGGCTCACGGGCCCAGCCGCTCCGCGGCATGTGGGATCTTCCCAAACTGGGGCATGAACCCGCGTCCCCTGCATCAGCAGGCGGACTCTCAACCACTGCGCCACCAGGGAAGCCCGCTTTTTCATTTTTTTAGCCAAGGTTCCTAGAAGTGAGATGACTGGATCAAGACATAAGAATATTTGTGTTGCTTTTGGTGTGTAACACCAGGTGACTTTTCCAGTAGGTCATCTGCCAGTTTACAGAGAGAACACAGTTTTTCAGCAGCTGTAGTGCTCAGCAGAGAAGCCATCTCTTGGCTCCCCAGAAAGGAGACGCTCACACCTTCACGTCTTCTTTGTCTCTTTACATCTGACATTCAATTTCAGCAAAACGTGGATGACTGTGAGCGCTGCCGGGAATTTTTCAACAAAGAAGGGCGCATAAAGGGCATCAGCTCAGCTAAGGAAGTTTTGGATGAGGACACAGATGAGGAGAAGGAAACACTCAAGAACCAGCTGAGAGAGATGGAACTGGAACTGGCACAAACCAAGCTGCAGCTGGTGGAAGCTGAGTGTAAGATCCAGGTAACAGCTGCCTCTGTGCCCCCGGCCAGCCCTCTGCCCCTGGTGCAGCAGGACCCAGACCTGCACAGGGGCAGGATTTCGCTGGTGTGGGCTAGAAACCCCAGAAATGATCTTCATGGTTTGGGGTTTTTTTCCCTTTTAAACTTCTACCATAATCCTCATGGGAAGAAGCCCATTACTTGCTATTTACTAGTGGATGTTTAATTAGCATTTAGCCTGTCCTAACGATTGGACTTTCTCATAATGAGAATTATCCATCAAACTTGGAATCTTTCTGGTGGAGCAGAGAATGCATGATTTGAAATCACAGCTGCACCACCAAACTCTTTGACCTTGGGTTAGTAGTAACCTCCTTTCACTTCAGGTTCTTCATCTGCCAGTGGAGGTGATGACGGGTCACTCTGATAGTCTGCTTTGAGGACTAAAAAAGATAATGCACAGGAAGGGCTCAGCACGATATCTGAGGGCTTCACAAATACAGGCTTTTATGCCACTGCTCCCGTCACTTACCCAGCTTTGTGACTTTGAACGTATTACCTAATTTATCTGGGCCTCCTTTCCTTATGGAGAAACAGGGGCTTGTTTTGTTCATCATTATACTGCATGGCTAGTTCCATCAGGCCCGATGCTGAGCACAAGGTAGGCACCAGGCACAGTTTGCAAAAAGAACCAAGTTCAGGACTAAAGCTTAAGCCCTGGTCTCTGTATCACACACGGTACCTGGGCGTCTACTTTGCCCAGGCCCGGTTCTCACTGTTGGGGCTGCACAGCTAGCACGTGGCCTCCGTGATCGTCCAAGGTGGCGAGGAGAGGCCTCACCAAGGACAGTATCTGGGCTGTAGTCCGAGAGTGAGCAGAGGTTGCCACTGGAGAAAAGACAGAACAGTGAGCCTTCCTGGTGGAGGGCATGGTGTGTCCAGCAGCACAGAGGGAGGAGAGGGCCTGCCTGGAAGGGCCTTCAGGAAGTAGGGGTGGAAGTGGGTGCCAAGCTCGAAGAGTCTCAGCCCAGATTGTGAAGCATCTCGGACGTCTTGCCTAGGGGGTCTAGGCTTGAAAGGCTCTTGCCGGAAATGAATGTTGCATTCTTAGGTAGAACATTCGGTCTGTCTCCTGGTATGCAGTGGGTGGACGGAGAGGGAGACGCTCAGGTAGGAGGCCGTTTTAATAAATAGATGAGGCAAGAAATGAGGAGGTCTTAACTAGGAAATCTCCCAGAGCTTTAGGCACTCCAGATCTTTCTATGCCACTTTGAGAACTGGGGGAATTTCCAGAGGCCTCTCAAGAGGAAATAGACTGAATTCTTGTCTTGGCTCGGCTCTGGGGAGGCAGTGTCATTAGCACTGGAGACCAGCATCCTCACGTACTTCGTTCCTCTTCCAGGACTTGGAGCACCATTTAGGCCTTGCCCTCAACGAGGTACAGGCGGCCAAGAAGACGTGGTTTAACCGAACACTGAGCTCCATAAAGACGGCAACCGGAGTTCAAGGGAATGAGACTTGCTGAGAGCAGCTGCTGCCTCCAGACACCTTCAGAAAACATGACACCTTTTGTTGCCTTCTTTGGCCAGATGTGTGATTCTGTGACATGTCCCAGGACCAGAATGTACCTAAGTCAGATCCATAGAAGCATGTGGGTAGGTTGTTGGACCAGAGCTCATGAAGCAGGCAGCCTGTGCGGTAAGGCCCTCCTCACTCCATACTAACAGGCCTGCCGGCTGGCCTGCCACCCTGGACGTTCCAGAAAGTCACTCCTCCGTGTGACCTCCGGGCCTCTTTCCGGTTAGGTCAGCTCCTCACCCAGCCCAGCGGCTGAGTGACATTATCAGAGTCTGGGGATCCTTCAGGCCTTTGGTTTTTTTCTAAACCTTTAATCTTTTTTTAAAAAATACACATATTATTATATATTGGGGGAGGTGGGGCAGGGGATCGGTAGCTCAAATAATTATCTGCTCCAGTGCCAGCAGAGGGTCCTCCAGGTAGACATGGAGAAGCACTTTGTTTTAAATAGGAGGGTTTCATGGTTGTAGGTGAAGCCACCTAGTTTTGTTAAACTAACTCTATGATGCACAGGTTTTTGGTTTGGCATTATTCACATGTTTCTGATCAATTCTATGCAACTCTCATAGTTCCTGTTGTTTTTAGTGTTAGCTGCCAAATGACTCCACAGTGCTGGGGTGGGTGACTTGACCGACTGTCGAGACTGGATTAATCATAACGTGGACAAATCTTATTTTGCTTAATGTGTCGTGTGTGTGTGTATATATAAATATCTTTTCCCAATGCACCCAATTGACAGTGTTTAAATCCCAGACTAGGACTGATCTGCACAACTTAATTATGTGGTTATTTTGGGCACTTAATTTCACTCAAGGTTTGTCGGGCTCTGCTCTCCACCCTGCTGTCGCGATAGCTGTGAAGAGCTCCCTCACTTCAAGGTTCTAGTGTTTTTGCACAACAGCTTGTACAAGTGAGAAAGACTCTGAGGTGTGTGTGTGTGTATGTATGTGTGTGTGTAAATGTGAGGATGTGCAGGACACACATGCCAAGAGGCCCCCGTCCTGCTGGCCTGTGTCCCTGCCTGCCTGGGCCCTCTCCGGAGTGAGGCTGGGTGCAAACCTCGCTGTTCAGATGGGCTGCAAGTTCTCGCCTCAGAACTATGGAATAGAGGTTTTAGCACCTTTTTTTTAAACAAAATAACTTTAGACTTTTAATTTATATAGTGATATGCTGACAGGCTGTCTCGCAGATGACTTTCTCGTCTTCTCTGCGTGCAGTGTGGAGGTCGCTGGTTACAAGAGGCACTGGTTTGTACATAAAGACACCTGGGTTGTTTTGTATCTTTTTTCCTGTTGGCTGTATTAACGCTTGCTGAGGTCATCTGTGATCAGGGAGGTAACAAGCGGCAACCCCTGACCCCCAAACCATCCCCTCCACCGCTTTCTGTGTCTTTCTTATTCAGTTACCAAAACAGCTGTAAGCCCATCTAAAACTAGGTGCGTGGACATTGTGCTAGGGTAGTTTCAGTGTGTCAACTTTATGAATTGAAATATAAACCAGTAAAATTGTATTACTATTTCTTTTGTTGGTTTTATTTTAACGGCATATTCATTAAATATTTTGGTACAAACAGCATTGCTTTGTAACAACCAGTTTTATCATGATGTGCTCTTGCCTCCCTCCCACGGGCAGTCAGAGAAGACCACCCTCTGGGCTGACAAATAGGTGTACTTGAGCATTGGGCAGCGCCTCCCCGTTCATCCATTCAGACACTTAATGAGCAGCTGATGTGCTCCAGGCCCATGGGATGAGAGAAGACACAGGCTTTGTCCCCTGGGAGGCCTGTGCCTTCATCGTGAGACATTGCCTGTCTTGGAGAAATAAAGTGAGACATGACCTGTGTATTTGAGGGTTAGGGAAGTCTTACAGGAGGTAAGGGTGTGTGTGGTAAGACCTTGAAAGACAAAAGCATCTCACCAGGCAGAGATGGGAGAGGGAATTGCAGGCCCAAAATGTGAATGTGCAGGGGAAATGGCTGAAGAGCAGAAAGGCCGAGTACCCGAGGTCCAGTTATGCCCTGCTGGAACTTTCAGGGGAAGTGGTGGCATGGCCAGTAGGTACCTCTTTCCAAAAGCTCCTTTCTGTTCCCTGCTGGTCATCCCACACCGCAGCACCGTAGGGACGAGGCTCCTAGACCCTCGGCCGTCCTTTACCACCTCGCCCCCTTCTCTGCAGCAGGAAGAAGAGCAGTGCTTCCCCAACCCGACGGTCCCCTCCTTGCTTGACCTGCCCTCCAGGACCCCCTACACCCAGCCTTTGGATGGAAGCGGGCTGAGATGCAGGCCATGAAGAAGGGAAGGTGGTGAGTGAGCCCTGCCCCATCTTCTCTCCACTGAACTGAGGCAGGGCAGGTGCCTAGCAAGGGGCCCGGCCATGACAGATGCTCTGCAGAGACCAGGACAGGAACTCCGGAGCACAGTTGGGATCCCTTTGCCGCTCACAGACTAGAAGGCATATTTCTGGGATCCACATTCCTGGCCAACAAGGGCCAGAGTCCAGACAGGCCAGCCTGCTCTGGGCTTTTCCAGTCCCCAGGGTCCCAGTGTTCCGGAGTGTAGGGACTCTGCAGAAATCCTCATCCCAGCAGCTGTGCCCTGCCAGGAGAAAGGTGCCCATAGCCAGTCAGCCTTGGCACATGGGCCTAAAGTGACTCTGGGACATCCGGAGAGAACAAGCAAGCTCCGCCTCGGGAGAGGGCGGGACTGGACGAAGGCTCATGGGCTTGGTGACTGGGAATCTGCTGGCGCTCAGGAAGGAAGGAGAGCAGAGGTGGGTGGGGTGCAGCGGAGGGGCCAGACCCAAGTGGGTTGAGAGGCGGGAGGGTGGGAAGCAGAAGCAGGTGAGTGTAGATTTCAAGAAGCCTGCTCAGCCTGTCACGTATTTCTGTGTGACAGGCTGAGTAGACCATCTAGCAGGCCCTGTTGAACCTGAGCGGATCTGCAGGGCCTGGTTATGATCTCTCAGGGGGAAGGAGGCAGCTCAGAATGAAAGGCAAGAGGCATCTGCCGCCCTGTCTGTTCTGAACCCCAAGTCCCAGGGGCAGGAGTGAGCCACGACAGGAGTGAAGGAACGAGAACTCCATGGGAGCTAAAACTTAGTCCAGAACACCACTCTCTCACCTCTGGACTGACCCAGCGTTGTGAAAACCAAGACATCAATGCAGGGGGAGTAGGTAGGTGACGAGAGAGCAGAGTCGTTTGGCCTCTCAGAGCCTGTTTCTTCATCTGGCTGATGGGTGTTTAAAAGGCTGTCTGTAGTGTTTCACTTGCTCAGAGAGATGCCTGATTCTGACCCTGGGATGCAGAGCTTCTCCTAAGCTTCATTTGGGGGCTGATGAGACAAGTGAGCTCAGAATGGCTGAGGTGCTCGCTCCCAGAACAAGAGGACCGAGCACCCCGTTTCCCTGCCCTTCCCCCACTTTTATAGGTGAAGAAATCGGGCCCATAGAGCGGTTTCCGGCCCAGACCACAAGGCTAGGACGTTAATCCCCATCTCTAACTTCCAGTGACCAGCAGGGCAGCTGCTTTAAGATGACCACGTGGGCAGTAGGTGGGTGTAAACTCTCACAGCACTTCACTACAAGCAGCGTACCTGGACCAAAAACCCTGAGTTCAAGGCCGGGCCGTGACCTTGGATGCTCACGTCACGTGGATAGGTCACTTCACCCTCCCAAGTTGTGTGTGTGCCGTGGCTTCGGTGCCCATCTCGGTCTCACACGGGTTGCTGAGCTACTGTTAAGCTCCTGACCCTTCCCCCTGTGTTCTCCCCCCAGTTGTCGCAACACCCCTGTGAGTTAAGTGACGTTATCCCCAGATTTGAAAGTGAAGGTGAAAGGCCGGTGATGACGAGATCTGGGATGTCAATGCTTTGTACAAGGTACCACCACCTCCACCTTCTCTTCCAGGGCCCCAAAGCAAGGAAAACAATGCTCCTCCCTCCACACACCGTTTTCAACTCCTCTTGCTGTTCCCTGTGCTAGTCACGGGCCAGAGGGTGGGAGTGGGGCCCCTGGGGGGAAGCAGCAGCGGGCCGGCCTGGCCAGCTCTTCTTTCCATCGGTGCGCTATGGTTAAGCCCAGGGGACAGTGTGCAGAGCAGTGGCGGCCCTGAGTTACAACACACCCAGTGCCTTCTTCCACTTACCTGGAGGGCAGCGACAGGCCCGGCCTGGCTCCCTCCAAGACCCCGCGCGTGGGCCGCCTTTGTTCTTCCTCCTGGGGTGGGCAGAGACCTTACTGTAGTCTTGGAGTTACTGGGGTAGGTGGACTGCAGGAACCTCACAGGGGGAGCAGTAGGAAGAACTTTGGCTTTGTTTTCAAATTGCTGCTGCCATTTAGAAGTCCTGCTCCCTCGGGCAAGTCCCTTTATCTTTGAGCCTTAGTGTCCCGATGTGTAATATCTGCCAGCTCTGGGGACAGGGGTCATGATTAGGAGGGAGGCAGGTGTGTGAGGGGCACCCGGTGAACGCTGAGCTGAGCTGAGGCAGCGGCACTCACACCACTCGCTGCACCAGGGACCCGGGTCAAAGGTTCAGGTTGAGTAAACATTTGGCACCATTAGCAGAGAGGCAGCGTTTCAAAGACCACAAACAGGAATAGGAATGAGGCCTGGCCCTCTGCATGAAGGGAAGATCATTCCACATGTGCTGAGCTGGAGAGTCAGGGCCAGGAAAGTGGTTCTGCACTTGACCCTTTCATCAGTCAAAGCCAGAGTCAGTCCGTCCTGCACAGAACAGTGCAGCCCATTGCTGTTGATGACAGAAGCTTTTATTTTTATTCATCCAAATGGGGAAAATGCAACATGTCAGGGCATTACAGACAAGCTGCAGCAGCCAGACAAGAGGGTCAGTCTATGGCAGAGTCCAACACAGTCAGTGCGCAGGAGCCGCAGTGTGGGCGCTGCCTGTGGGAGTCGGGGTGCAGAGTCCCTTTGGGTGAAGGCCAGGCGTCTCTGGGCGAGGCACTGGTGACAGTCCACACGTGCAGGCTGCTGCTTCAACCACGCCGCAGGTTGAAAGTTTGGAGTCCTACGTGTGATCACTGCCCCAGAGAGGGAGGACAATCCAGGGTGGTCGCATTCTCCAATTTTTTTTTTTTTAACATAATACACAACATGAAGTTATTGCCAGGGACTCTGCACTGTAATTATACTATGTACACTTGTGTATTCAAAAAAAAACAGTAAATAGATACAGATAGGCATTTTCAATAGATTTCTTAAAAACTACCTTGGCCATCACCAGACCAGAGAGCGAGCAAGCTGTATATAGCCAGGAGTCTGATGTCACGTGTGTAACTGTGCAGGAAACCGGGAAAGGTTTTCTGCCCACAACTACACGCAGCCTTCTCCTTGCCTCCTGAACCCCCCATCCTGGGGCCAAGGAAGGGCTACGACCGAGCAGGACCCCTTCCTCCTTTGTGAGGGAGGCCCCTTCTTGAACAGCTCAGGGCTTCAGGTCTAGACTGGCTGCCTCCTGTCTCCTTCCCAGACAGTGAGTTCTGCTCGGAATGGGTGAGAAGCGAGTCTCAGAGGCCGCTCTCCGGGAATTCTACGCGGCAGGGAGACCCGGGTGCCTGCACTGTGGGGCTTAACAGGCAGAGCCGGGCCCCAGGCCAGCCCCTTCCCTGGCCCTCCTGCCTCACCGGCCCTGGAAGTGCCCTGGCCCTGATTAGGGCTCCCTCAGGAGACCTGCCTTTTCCTGAAGGTGTGACTGGGCCCCAGCCAGCCACTTAGACCAGAAGTTCAGCACAACAGGCCAGATGGTCCCTAGTCAGAGGCCTGAGTTGACAGATACTTTGGGGAAAAGAGGATCCACACTGCTAAGAGCTGAAGTAAATGAAGTCTGCCCAAGGCAGGTGGCTCATGACTCATGAGAAGACATCAAGAGGGACAGAAGAAGAGGAGGTGTCCCACCTTGACCAAGCATTCCCTTTGCCGCCTCAAGCCCCTGGGAAAGGAAGTCTGTGTGGAGGTTGGCGACGGCTCACAAGACACGCAGAGCCACCCTTGATTCCCGGGAGATGCGGAAAGTAAGGCCCCTGGTCAGGAGCCCTGAGGATGCCTGTTGTCTGAGAAGCCACCACAGTAAGTGAACGAGGGGACAAGCGGTACTCAGTGTCCCCTCTGCAAAGTAGGGGTGCAGTGTGAACCCCACCTGACCGCACAGGGCTGGCCTGAGCAGGAGACACCGCCATGGTCAGGGAAAGGGACGCATCAAACACCAGCACTGCCGGCCTGGTAGGTGAGAGAAGAGGTGTTTCAGGAACCTGACTAAACCCCACATCATACCTCGTGTGGGCCATCATCACAACCTGGGCGTCAGGGCCGCAGCCGAGGGAGCCAGTGGGGGGAAGAGTCGAGGAGGCTCACAGAGCGGCACGGACACGTCAAGGAAAGGAAAGGAGCGCCAGCTTAACCACAACTTAAGCCCGTCACGCCGGCGGAAGGGAGCGGGGGAAGAGGCTGGACACTGAAGGTGCAGCTTTCTTGATAAGGAACTACAAGTGGAGAAGACAGTCCTCTTAGCTATCTAAACTCCTATCCTTATCCGTGGTTCATCTTCATCAACAAAAATTTTAAAAAGTCTTCCCAGAACAGCAGAAATATTTAGGTTAGAATCAAAAAAAGAACTTTCAGACCATCATCTGTTTCCCCAAGCAGGAAAATGAGACAGATGGCATCTAGCTTATGGCTGTGGGCCAGGATGGGGCAGGGGCCAGGCTCGAGCTCCACGAGGGTCTAGGGTGCCCCCAGACACAAGCCTCCCTGTGAGGCCAGAGCCGCAGCGCAGGCTGAGCTGCCCGATGAAAGACCACAGCTGGAGGCACATCCGGCTGGGCCAGGCTTGCCTCTGTGTTTGCCGTTCCAGGACCCCAGAAACACCTCTGGAAGAGCCAGGCCGTGCCCCTTAGAGATGGGAAGTTACGTGCCCGCTGCCATGCTGAGAGCACCGCCCCCTGGAGCCTGAGGAGCCCCACGGCAGCAGCCCGCGTGCCCTGGAGCCGTGGCTTCTCCGCGACTCTTCCTTCCACAGCCCTCACCCGACCTCGGCAATGACAAGCTGTGCCCTCACTCAGAGCAGGCAGCAGCAGTGCCCTCAGGCAGCCCACCACCCACCTGCCTGAGGCTCTGCCCATGTCTGCCCAACGGCTCAGGGCAGCACCAAAGCCCTCACCTGCTGGCTCAGTCCCCAGAGGATCCACAGCCACACGAAACCGGTCCAAGGTGGCGCTGCCGGAGCCGTGCGGGGAGGGCCCCCCTGGGGTCAGCACCGCCACACACCCTGGCCTCGGGGCCTCGGGCAAGTGCCTTCCCTCCTCTGGGCCGCGCGTGCTCCTCACCCACTCCTACGGGCCCGTGCAGGTTTCAAGGAAACAGCATCTGCGCAGGCCTCTTCGTGGGCTCGTGAAGCCAGCACCCCTCCAGACTTCTGTCCATGTCAAGGGAGAACGCTGGCAGTTCGCGCCCCTGGAACCTCACCTCACGGTGCTCAGTCAACAGAAGTTCCCTTCACCTGCCTAGAAACATCTCTGAGGGGAAATACTGTGGAGCGTAGAAAGCACTATATAGAGTGTTTTCCTTGCCCCAACTACACGGAGCACCTTGGGGCCGGCACCGTGTCCGATCTGCAGTCTCCCCCAGCCCGACGTCAGTCCTGGCCTAGAGCGTCGGGATGCACCTGAGCAGCACCTGCTCCGGCCTGTGCATCTTGCCCCGGTTTACAGGCACCAGCTCCATTCTGAAGTGAGGGGAAGCCCATCCCTAGCATTTTTCACCCTCATACACCAAGGCCCCAATCCAAAATTAGACACGAGACAGAAGAAGCCGAAGGCAGCAGACCATGTCAAGCTCTGCCATGTCAAAAACTATGCCACTCACTGGCCCCCTACAGCCGGCGGCCAGAAAAGCTACCCAACTCGGGGGTCGCTCCTTCCCACTCAGGTACCAACAGTAACCAGACTCTGGGTGAAAGAGTCCAGACTAAACTGAAAGATACTACTTGTAACCACAAACGTGGTCTTCCCCAACCAGAGGATCTTTCCAAAGTGCATCTGTGATCACTTCACCTTCCTGAGCACAACCTCCCACTGGCTCCCCAGCGCCCTTTATTCACAGGCTGGGCCCCAGCCGTCCTTCTCTCCGGAGCCGCCTCCCTCCCTCCCTCCCTCCCTCCCTCCTCAGGCTCTCCGGGTTCACCCTCAGCCTTCTCTCCCTGAGCCCCGTTCTGTATTTCGCTTTGCAGCAACCGCTCCCCCCAAAGGGCCCACCTCTCACTCAAAATCTGAGGTCCTTCTGAACAAGAGCTGCACACCTAACAGATGCGCAGGAAGCCTTCGTGGGAAGATAGATGGGTCCAGGCAGCAGACGGGAGGAAGCTTCCAGTCATGATTAAGCCAGAGGGTGAGTAACCGCCACAGTCCAAGGCAGGGATTGGCGAAGTGTGGCCTGCAGCCACGCCTGTCTGTCTACATTCTGTCTCTGGCTGCGTGGGTGCTGCTGGAACAGCAGAGCTCAGTAGCTGTGACAGAGCGAATGGGCCACAAGCCTGAAAGAGTTACTCCCTGGACCTTTCCAGAAAGTTTGTCGACAGCAGGCTTAAGGCAGCGTTCCCATCGATTTTCACACTGTGACACGCAAAAAGGTGATTTTTCTGTGGCCCACTGGGCTAAACAAACAAGGCCACTCGTAGTTACAGACACCTGGTCACCCCAAAGGCCGATGCAATCAGTGTCTCAGTGAACCCTAACCTTTCAGAGCTCTGACCTAAAGGCTCAAAACCACCACCGCCTTTTTAGCCCCCGTCCCCAACAAAGGTATAGAAACACAGAAGTGCAGAAACCTACCCCGACTCCTCCTCGGGTCTCCCTGTCCACCTGTGCAGAACGAGCCAGAGGTGGCAGGACAGACACAAAACTGAGGCCCAAAGCAAATTCTCTAGTAATCTTACAATTGCGCCTTTTTCCCTTCCCCGTAGCACTCTGTGGAGCAAGTGTGTACCTTCCCCCCGGCTAAAGACCCTGCTCTACAAATGCTGAATCCAGTGAACTCCAGCCCTTGCCCAGGTAAAGAAGCCAAAACATTACTTTTTTTAAAAGCAGAAGCCTCTGTACCAACGAACATCCAGTACCTGCCACTCCCTTTGACTGGCAAACTCAGCAGAGCAGAAACGCAGGACAAGGGTAAGATTCTGACTGACCGGCCCATAAACCTCTCTGCCCTTTGCCAAAGGAGACGCTTCCCAGAGAGCACACGAAGGGGGCTCAGAGCCCCCGCACCCACGAGAAAGTCAGGCCCACCGAATCCCCGCTTCCTGGCCAATGGAGATGGCCCTTGCTACACTGCAACGCCTCTCCCCGCCACCACCCCCCTTTCCTGTCTTGGTCCCGGGCACGTACTGAACAGCGGCCCCCAGTTCCCTGGCTGCACGTGGGGTTCCTGTGGTTCCCTGGCCCCATAACCTCCTGCTGGGCCCAGGCAAGGAGCATGGACTATGAAGAGATGCCATTCCTGCCTCTGACGCCCTCAGCCAGCCTCCATCCTTCATCCGGGCATCTGCAGCTGCCTCTGACTCCTTCCTTTGGTCCTTCCCCATCCACCTGTCCAAACCGATCTTCCAGAATTCTCTCACCGTTCTGGAAGATGGTAAGCACTGCAGGGCACAGCACCCGAGGCCTTTCATGGACGGAGTGGCCCCGCACTACACACGCCATCTGCTACCTCACCCTCCCAACCATCCCAGTTCCCAGCTTCCCATTAACAAGCACCTCCACTGTCCTGAGAAGCTGTGCCCTTCTGCGCACACCAGGCGCCCCTCCTTGAGACCTCCCAGCCAGCTGGATGCCAGGCTCTGCGGAAGCCATGGCCACATCTGCTGGAGCCCCTCTCACTCTCTAAGTCACGCAGCTCTTAAGTCTCTTCACAGGCCTGGCTCTGCTCCTGGACTGAGTGGGAGCCCTTCTCCCAAGCACAGAAGATGGCTCTTGTTCTGTTCAAGGCCCCGAGCAGTCCCCTCCCCCTTCCTGGGCTCCTTCTTGGTCAGGGGTTTCACCTTCTAAGCTGAAAATCCTGACGTTTTCCTCAAGTGCTCCTCCCCCAGCTCAGCCTGGTTAGTAGTAGGAGGTGACAGTGAATGTTTCCAATAAATCCATGTGCCCAAGAGGGGAGAAGTGGTCTTGACAGTGTCACCAACCACATCAGCATTCTGTGCAAACTGACACCCCATAGAAGACCATCCTCTGCAGTATGCAAACAGCCGGCTTCCTGCCTAAGCACTCCTGGTAACATGGGGCCCACTTCTCACCACACCTCATGGGACGCACACTTTAGCTCAAACTGCCCAACTGGCTCTACCGTAACTATCTTTCCCCTTCTGGAACCACATACGACAAGTAAATACAACCCTTTAAAACAGCTGATGGAGGGCTTCCCAGGTGGCGCAGTGGTTGAGAGTCCGCCTGCCGATGCAGGGGACACGGGTTCGTGCCCCGGTCCGGGAAGATCTCACATGCTGCGGAGCGGCTGGGCCCGTGAGCCATGGCTGCTGAGCCTGCGCGTCCGGAGCCTGTGCTCCGCAACGGGAGAGGCCACAGCAGTCAGAGGCCTGCGTACCACAAAAAAAAAAAAAGAACAAAAAAACCCCCAAAAGAACAGCTGATGGAAAGGTCCATGATCTCTCCAGGTCCGTCCTTCAGCAGGCTTAACCTATCCCATCTTGACGTGCTTTCAGCTTTCCTGAGTTCCTCAGGTGCCACCTTCCAGATGATGTGGAAGGAGTGATCCCTTCCAGGATGATGGCCGCCATACCTCCCATAATGCAGCCTCCAACCTTGCCTGAAGGACGTCAGAGAGCTGAGCATCTTCTGAGACCGTCTACATCGTGGAAGGGCCCAGTGAGACGCTGGCACCAGCGCTCTGGGAAGGCAGCTGTGAGGGTGACCCCTTTAGTTGGAGCACACAAGGAAGGCCTAGCCAGAAACAGCTGACAACCAAAACGTGGATGAAGCTCAGTGGAAAAGCACACTCCTAACAGCACATCCCTTCCCTCCATACAACGCCTGGGGATCTCTCCGATGGCAATTACTGGCTTGCATTTTATTACAGGGTCCAGTTACAGCACAAAAAGATGGTCTGTGGAAACAGACCCAGCTGTGCAGCTGGCAAAGAAAACAACAACAAACAGGCCACCTGTGGTCCAAGGCTGGCCCGTCAGTAACCTTGCCCAGGAGCCAGGTTAGCCGGAGAAGAATGAGCCCGAAGTCTGGTTTCTTTTTTCCCACAGCGGGAGGGGAGGAAGAGGGGGGTCAGGGAGAGAGAGGTGGCTTTCTGCGTGTTTTGTCTCAAACCACACAGGACACATCCCAGAAGTCTGGAAGAAAGGTAAGTAGAATGAATGCCTCGTAAAGAGGAGAGGAAACTTGCCAAACAGTTTTAGGAAACAGGATAGGCAGCAGCCTAGACTGTCAACACCAACCACCAGTGGTGAGCACAGCGCCAGCAGAATGGGTGGGCTCAGCCACTAACTAGCTGTGTAATTTTGGGCAAGTCATCTTGTCTAAGCCTCTATTTCCTCATCTGTAAAAGGAGAAAATTTCTAGATCCCACAGTTGTGGAGCTTAAATCTCATCCCTAAGAAAGGGCTTCTGTTAACTCTAAAAACAGGAGAAATGCCATTTCTTCTGTGTGATTAAAAACTCACTTATCAGGAGCCACAGTGTTTTAACCACAAATAAGCTGGTGGTTTGCAGAGGCCTCTTGGCTTCAATTTTCTTGTCTGTGCAGTGGGAACCACCACCCCTGTGCTGCAGCTTCTCTGAGTTGGGACCATCAGGGCAGGGAACACAGTCACGGCCCGGACCTGCTACACACGCAGGTGCCATTCCCTCCGCAAGCCGTGGCTCAAGAACTCCTACAACCTGGGTTTACAAGAGGTTCCTTCTTCCTGTTCTGCTCCAGGATTATGGCAGGTGGCTCAGAAAAACGGCAACTGCCAAGGCTGGTGGTGACTTGGGGTTAGGGAAGAATATCTTTCCCTGAAGAGGATATTCTGCATCCACCTCCACGCCCACCTAACCCTAAGCAGAGACCCAGCCAGCCCTAATCTGCCGAGGAGCTGGTGAGGGGGCCACAGCCTTCCGTGAAGCCTAGTCCAGGGGACACTCCTGGCAAGCAGAACAGGCCACTGCAATCTGCCCCTCACCCCCGTCTCTGCTCAGCACTTGCCCAGGGCCATCTCTCTGCACTCACACCCCAGCCCTGGACCACCCCTCTTCCTTTGACCCAATGAGCCCAGCCTCACCAGCTCTCCTTCAGAGTCTGGCTCAAATCTTTTAAGACATCCCCATCACCAGTCTCAGGCCAGATAGCGTGTACTCAGAAAGCATTAGCTAAATGAAAACGCACACCTCAATTTCTCGTTGATATTCAAACAGAAAAACAAGCTTCAAATGCAAAAGCTTCCTCTGCTTATACAGCCACACCTCAGCCCTCCAGTCTATCTTTCCAGTTTGTTAATCTTTTCCAACGGCTCTAAAAGAAAACAGCCCTATTTTAGGCCAGGATATCTGGTCTAAAATTACCTCAAGTCAAAGCCTAGATTCTAGCACGGGAGCCTGGGATTGGTTTGAGTCGGTGAGCTCCAAAGATCCTGTGACAGTGAGGCCCCTGGCTTGTGTTCAGGCCCTTTTTAGGCTCCATTCGGCCTTGCCTCACTGCCCACACGCCACCTTCCTGTCCCCCGATGTGCTTCCTCACCTTCTTTCCAGACTTTTAATCCATAGCATCGTACAGCAGAAAAAGGCTCTGGCACTGAACAGAGCTGGATTTCATTCTTGACTCTAGCACTTAACTCTGAGCCTCAGTTTTTTCATCTGTAAAATAAGAATAATACCACCCTCAAGAAGGCTGAGAAATAAGAAAAATGTCCAAGTGCCTGGCACACACAAGGTACCAATTTTAGCATCTTTCTTCCCGCTCTCCTTTCTTCCATCCACTGCTGCCCACAGCCCAAAATGACCTAAACTGAGGGCCACTGTTAACTACCTGGGACATTCAGCTGACATGTGAATGCAGAGACTGTTCTTCCAAACCACACAAAAGGATCAAGGTAGGAGAAACTGAAACAAAGCAGAGAGAGACTAGGCTCCTAGGCAGCGCAAAGAGAATGCCCTCACTGCAGCAGGCTAATCCCGTTACCTCCTGGGGGCCATAAGCAGCAAAAAGATGACTCAGGACCACATCTCCAGCTAGGATATGCTAATCTGACTCTTAAACTGCCTGGGCAGATGGTGGCAATCGCCACACTACCCACCAGCAGAGACAGCATAGTTTGCAGAAATAGCAAAGTTCTGCCAAGAAAGACCGTAAGACCCTCCTTAGAAGGACCAAGTAATTAAGGTGTTAACTGACTGATCAAGGCAAAACAAAAGAACCCTCGAGGCCTTCCCTCAGTGTTCGTTACTGAGGCAAGAATTCCACCCAGATGGCTACAGCTGAGGAATGGGGTCACTTCTGCCAGGACATCACTGACACAAATATCTCCTGGATTGACGAAAAGCCTCTTGACTATAATGCAAATCTACCTTATTTGCCTTTAAAAGTAACACTCAGTCCTGTCTGCACAGTTTTTATAACCTTTAGAGCATCACAGAACTCGATCTGTACTCCCCACTCAGCTCACCTCTACCAGCAGAGAGGGATGCGGCTGCACACTTTTCTCCAGAGGTTCCGGAGGTCCACGTAGACACATGCGAGCCAGAGACAGGAAGATGCTCACCCTTTATTCAGACCAACCATCTCATTTTTCTTTCTGCTGAAAAGCAACTTCCCAACTGTGTCCAGATAGATAAATGGGTATATGGACAGAGAGAGAGGGATGGATAGACAGGTATGTTTTTTTCTAAGATTAACAGGCATGAGGGAGGCCTCGAGTGGTGTTAAGTACAGATTTTTTTTTTCCCAAGGTGTTGCAGCAAACTAGAAGAGAGAAGCATCCAAGTCAACAGCCTTCTAAGCATGACACCCGGTCTCCTCTCTTTTCTGTGGTTTATAGTAACTTGCTTTCTACCTGCCAAATAAATGGTGAGCTCTGAATGTCAGATTCTGGGGCTAGCTGTAATCAAACACACACTCTTTTCTTACTAATGCACTGGCAGGAAACAGAATCAGCAGGTTGATAAGCTCAGCCCCTTTGAAGTTCCAAGCACACCTAAATCCCAAAGCAAGTATTAGGAACCCCTGGCAACAGACTGCCCGATGATTAACTACCACACAGAAGCATGAGCATCTCCATCCAGCACGGATCTGCAGCAGCCTCCCACACCAAGTCTCATCCAGTGTTTGCTTTGTATCTCCCGACTGACTCAAAGATGCTGGAGTCCTCTCCCAAAGCCTGGAGTATCCCAAACCTGTCAACACTAAAGAACCCACGCCGCTCCCCCCCGCCCCCCAGCAGGCCACGCACCTGCTTCTCCACTACCTGCCAGCACAGCCCAGCCTCCCGCACGTATTTTGTCACCTCAGCCAACCACGGTAAGAACGGTCAGCATTTACTGAGCACTTACTCTGTACCAGGTCCTATTCAAAGCACTCTGTGTATTAACCCAGAATCTAATTCCTAGGCCCCACAGGAATTTGCTGGAGGGAGGGGGAGAAAAATACTCTGGCCCAGAGTCCCACATGGTTTCTAATCCCTATTTCTAGCTGTGCTATAAAGCTTACATAACCTAATTTGCATTATGCTCCTATTTTAAAAAAATCTCCAAAGATCACTGCTTCAAGCATCAATGGAAGCTGTTAGCTCTTACCTAAAATGATAATGTGGGAAAGGATATCTATTCTTACAACTAAGTCAACTTCAATTCTTGACTTAAAACAGACTTTCTGGAAGATGCTATTAGGAAAGGAAGGAACTTACATAAGAAGTACTCTCTGTGCTCTGTAAGTAACTGCTAGAGAGAAACACGTCAATATTGAACTCACCTCAGTGGTAGACAGCTTCCTGGCTCTGCAGGTTATTCATTTACCACCCATCTCCCTTCCCGGCCTCCTAGTAACACTGAGAAATCTCTGGTCAATGGATGTCATGGCCTCAGATGGTTTCAGAGTATGAGTCTGAATACAACAGAACCTTTCTTGTTCTGGGTGACTTCAGAGGGACCACCCCCATCCCAGCACCACCAGGGAGGCACTGGCATACGCTGAATGGAAGTTGCAGGAAGACCACTCACAGAGCAGGTTGTTTTCAGCTTTAGCTGCTCTCAATGTCACTGATTTTTAGGGCTCTAGATTGCTAGAAATCTAACTGTTGGGGTTGGGGGAAAGGGGGCAGATCTCCTTAGTTCACTCCTGTAACTCACTACTGAAGATTTACCTCCAGTGCAGTTATTAATGAAACCCAAGAAACAGGGAAGTGATAATGAATGATTGATTATAAGAGTAAAATTTCCCTCATTTGTCATCAAAAAATGTGGTGTTTAAATCAACCACTTTTGTTCTTTGCTACACTATAAAAACTGGTTTTAAAGGACTGGACTCTTTGTTATTCATTTCATTCACTGCGCTTATGTGGATAGAGGTCCATGAACATAAACCAGAGTTGGTTTCAGGCTCTCAAAACTGCCAGGGAAATTTAAAATGAGTGAATTTCCAAATGATGCCCATTTTTAGTGGTGTCAGATGGCCCATATTATTAAATAATTTATAAATAAACTATTAATTAAGTAAATTATCTTCTGACGCTGCTAATGCATTATTTGGCTCCCAACCTAGGATATTTACAATAGGCCCAATTCCACCAGCAAGGAGACTCTGACTTAAAAGGTTTCCACTGGGCGGAGCCTGTTTTGCTAGAGAAGAACCTGTCCCGTAAGGGGCACTTGGCTGTTTGATTAGGACTGGAATGTACTTGGTACTAGTCAACTAGACCTCACTCAGCCTTTTATAGATGCTGAAGCCACATTCAATGTACATACAGATTCTGTATGGGGAAAAAGTTGTTCCAGCAACCTTCAAAGTTAGCAATAAAAAGAAAACTACTTAGAGACAAATATAAAACATAAACTTCATTTAAATCTATCTATCTATCTATCTATCTATCTATATATATATATATATATATCAAGTACAACCTTAGCACAGAACATCTAACATATGAAATGCATTTATGGAATGAATACACGTAACGAAGAAGCAAATCCTTTTAAAAATATTTGGCCTAACCCTCATATCTTTTAAAAGAACTCCATGACGGTTGAATCAGGTGGGAAATAAATCATCTACCTCATCTGGAAAAGACACATGAATCGCCTCACATCTATTTGGTCTCTGCACACCAGGTATTTACCATTCTGAGTCTTGCCATAATTGATTCTGCAAATACTTAGCTTAAGTCAGTCAATTTTATATTTTTCCATAGTTACCTTAATAGTTTGGTTTTTTTCATTTTCTATTGCTTTTTTTTTTTTTATGGCTTCTTGCTGCTGTTGTATTAGGGCATACAACACAGATCAGAGAGATTCATTTCTCAGAGAAGTCTCTCCTTGAGAAATTGGCACTTTGATCCTCAGCTTATGTAACAGCTACATATAAATGGGTCCTACCGGCACTGTTACCAATCTTACTGCTTATGAAATTCCAGCACTTTTTGCCCTGACGTAAAAATCTTCTTAGGTGAACACTTCCCACCACCAAATTCTTTTATTTAAACAGGTAAGTGTGTGTAATTCGCATACACGTCATAAGTTTCTATACACATACACACGCTTAACTCAAAAGTGAAATGTCTCTCAAAGAGAAAGTAATTATAAGGGTATTAAAAACAAAATGCTGAAAATAACTATTTCACATTTAGATCATAAAAAATTTTAAAGTAATGTGATGATATAAGACCTAAGAGATCAAATACATCATATATGATTGTCATATATGCATGTTGTGTTCATCGATTTTTAATTTTCTCTTTAATCAGAAAATAAAAGAGCTTACCTTTGTATACTGAGACCACAGCTTACAGTCACTATATCTCAGCCTATTTTATACAAGTGATATGGCTACGAAGGTCCAAGGAGAACGAGAATAAAGTGAGATAAACGTGCTGAAAACTGCTTAAAAGTATTAACCTGAAATACACAGAGGATCCAACACCAGTTTTAAAAATACATTAACGAGGTATTCCCAGCTCTTCAATTAATAATGGTGAATGACTGATTCATGATTTTCAAACATTCACCCAAATTTTAAAAAAGAAGAAAAGGCTAATACCAGCAAAATCTATCAGTGGTTTGTTCCCCAGGTTAACAATTTGAGAGAGACTACAAACGACTCCAGGAGCCCTGGCTTCCCCGCACCATGCACTGCATCTAGTCAGCATGAGGTATGTTGGGAATCTACTGGACCAATTACCTTGCACAAGAGATGGGGTGCTCCCACAGCCTCAAGAAACATGGCTGCAGGCCACCTCCCTGGCTGGGTGCCAGCCCCCATGCAAAGAATATGGCTTCAAGGAGGACCCCTATCTCTGAGGAATTATAATAGCGCTAACTGACGCAGTTTATGTGCTAAAAAAGTTTAAAAACTGTCAGAAGATAGCACAGCTCATACACTAATTCTAAGTTCTACATTGGTTTGTAGACTCCCCGACAAGAGACTAGGCTAGGAGGGGCTAAGTATATCCAGATATTGCTAGGTTTCCAAAGGAAAAGTTTTCAAACAGACACCGTGGCTCTGAATAAAGTATTGCTCTTCTTTAAAATGCTCATTCACTGCTTTCCAAAAGGAGGTGTCAGAGTGCTGTGTCTGAAAGCTGGAAAACCTCAGGGGGTCACATTGCTCTTAAGACTAAGACATAGAAATTGCCATTTCAAGCCAGACAACCTGATGGTTCTAGAAGTCAGAGAAGAAATCTTGAGGGCCCAAGTGAATAATAAATGGTGCGACGCTCAGAGGCTGGCAATAGGGGCTGTCAATGAAAAAACCACCTACAGTGGAGAAAAGAGCAGAGAAGCAAAACTTTATGTTAATTTCACAGAATTTGGTGAAGCCAAAAGCTTCATTTATATTTCTCTGCTCTTTCAGCTGTAAGTGGAATTTTCATTACAAAATGAAGGGGTGGGAAGGGTACAGGGGGTGGGGTGGGGGTAGGGGGAGGACACTTAATTCATTACAAGATTTAAACAGTTGAACTTGCATGGTTACCACTTCTAACAAAGGACTGACAGCTCAATTATTTTAAGTAAAGCAGAGAAATGTAAAAGTTTGCAGCAACTGGGCAGGTTTACAACATGGTTAGTAACTTCCAACAAACAACAACAAAAAAAAAAAAAAAAAAAGACTTGGTAGAAACCATTTGAAATGACTGCCATCATGTTGGAAAACAGCACAGCTCCATTTTCACCATTATAGAAGGGCTGAGTTATGAAGCTGAGTCAGCTACTTCAAAAGAATTTTCTAAAGAGAAATCTCCAAAGAGATTCCAACTTGGAATGCAAATTTGACAATCAATTTCAAATAACAATACAGCTGCAGCTGCCAATTAATAGTATTCCAAAAACAAAGAGGACTGTTTGTAAATATTTAATTAATAAAAAATGGACACTACCAGCCATGCTTTTTCTTCTCAGTGATGGCTCTGTTTCATCCATAGGTCAGCAAAACGAATCAATGAAACATGAAAACTCCCAGCTGAGATGGGCCCTCTTGTGTACGTCTAGCCACTAATGCACAGGATGAGAATGGTAAGTTCACAGCTACTTCCAGCAAGTGATGAGGTTTTATTAAAGTATCACCCACCACTAATAAAGACAAAAGGTCAAGGAGCAGCAGTAACAAGCGTGGTGTAAAAATTTTATTTCTGATAAGTAACACTAACATTTGTTTTAAACGATCTGTTTCATTCTCATTTAGCGGTCCCAAAGAAATCTGGTACATAAATTTGCCGTATTTTGTGAAGCCCATTCTCAGCGATGGGTACTTGTTCAGCTCCAAAATACAGAAATGAAGAAAGACGAGGAAAGCTAATTCATACTAAAAACAGACATTTTTAAGACACAGCAACTTGTAAATATCAACATGGGACCACACTGTTGCCTTCATGGGGGTGAGTACCTTAATAAAACCATTACCTTCTAGTAACATCATAGGCTTCCAAACAAGGTGAGAATGCAAGTGGAAGACTTAGGTCTGCACCCTTTACAGAACAACACAATGTTACCGACTGATCATTTTTCACCAGCTTAATCAGGTGTCTTAAAAAATAAATGCTGACCCATGGCTGAAACCTGTCACTTTTCACAGCAGCACTCAACAAGAACTGGGACAATCGAAGAGCAAGTTTTTATGGGGACCCTGTTGCTGCTTTAGATTCTGATGTAATTGAAGAGGATAAGAGACCCTTCAAAGAATCCCAGAAAAATCGCTAATCTTCTCTCTGCATGAAAAAAGCCAGGGAGTGAACACAGTATCTTTACAGAGTGAAGAAGGCCACAAGAACAAGAGAGGGTGATTGATCAATTAATTTATTATTTTTTAAAACTTGGAAATTCGGAAACTAAAATAATCACATTCCTCCTTCCCCATCTCTGGGTAGTGCCATCATTTTAATAAGCAATGCTCAGATAACAGAGTAAACCTTTATCATGGGGATGCCCTTGTACAGCAGGAGTACAAAGGGCTTACAAAGTAAATAGACTGTGGCTCAAACTAACAATTGCCTTTGCTTTGTTTTATCAGTTTGGTTACAAATGAATGGGTTTCTAGGGCTAAGTTATTATTAGTTTTCAATTCTTTATAATTTGATACCAAAACATATCAAAAATAATAAGCTAAAACAATATTCAAACCCATATTTTATTGGCTTTAATTACACACTTCAGTATTTACAAAGTTAAAGTTTAAATGAAAAGTCTCTATTGTATTAAAAAAAAAAGACTACAGCCCGAATTAACGTGCCCTAGGGCAAATACATATCAATCAGCTAAGCATCAGTGACTGCATCAGGAACCAGGCAGTACTCTGTGTTACAACAAAGCAGTTTATTTGTGATCAGTGTTTGAGACTCTATACATCCTTCACGAATTAATTTTACATAATCTGATACTCCTCTTAAAACTTAAACTTTGAACTGCTAGACTTATTTCCCTAGAACAGAAGGGCTGGTATAAGTTATTTTCCGGAAATGAGGTACCGTTTCACAGAACTAGTTTCTTTTTGTTTGTCTGTTTTCAAGTTTTAGAGAACTAAATTTGCGTTTGTTAAAATCAAAAAGTAGGAAAGATGTTCTTTACAAATAATTTTGATCAAGTATGTGTTCAAAGAAAGCAGGATAAAAAGGCTTTTTCTCTAACATTCTGTATGTACTGTATTGTTCAATAGGAATTAGCTTCTGTCATTTGCTAAAAGAATGAGTAGTGGGGAACAGGATATGTTGGGAATTTCATAACGGGTAACAGAACCATTCTCTTGGGTAAACCTACAGAGAAAAGAAACGGAGAGGACTCCAAATAAGTTTAATAATCCAATAAAAATTTCAGGTTAAAAAAAAAAAAAGAATCTTACAGTAATTATCATTAACCTTTTCCAGATTAGTCAGTCAACATGTACCATTATGGAAGAGGCCCACAAACTTTGAAGTTACTCTTAATATTTTCCACTCAAAATTAAGATGGCTACATATAGGAAGAAGGATATTCAAAAACGGATTTCATCTGAGTGAACTGTCATGAATTATAAAGCTCAAAAGCAATGCTATTGATTAATATTCTGAAGTGACTCTCAATTTGGCACATCACATATTACAGGAGAAACAGGGACGGTCAAGATTCACAGCACAGCTTTCTGTGCAGGCCTCAGATCCCCAGAAAGACAGTTCCAACTGGAGTCGTGACCAGGTGTTTATCTTAACGGCTACTGCCAATATTGGCATGGCAAATCTGGAAAGATTAATTACTTGCTTAATTTTGTAATTAATGAGTTCTTGTGGCCTCACAAACTTCTGCATACTCAGGCATGATTTGAAATCTGATCCTTATTTCTAGTCTAATATTTAAGCTATGGAGAAATCACAAAGCAGCAACAGCAGGTATTCGAGAGCACCAGATGATCAGAGGGAAATTACCCCACATGCAACAGCTTTACAAAGGCCAAAAGACATATTTACCTTACAGCCAAAATAAAGCATCGTTTTAGTAGGTTGGCATCACAGTAACATTTAAAAACCAAATCTTTTATGTGAAAAATGGGGGCATTACATTTCACCAGCTTTGGAAGTCAGTTATATGGCGCATGGGAGCCTTCTGAAGGGGGGCTCAGAGGCCGCAGGGTGAGAGCATAATGTTAGAGAGGGAAGAACAAGAGAGAAAAACTAAAAAGACAGGAAAAACGTGAATGTGCCTTAGAGCCTAGATATACAAGTGTTTTAAAGAAAAAAATTAAGCTCTAGCAAACCTGTACTAAAGAACATGGGACTTACTATGCCTAAAAGAAAGACACAGGCTTCAGGACCTGCCCTAGGAGGTGGATGCTTTGGCTCTCACACAAGACATATTACAATGAGTCTAGTGAGTCAAAATGTATTTGGATAAACTGACCAGACCTAATTCACAGGAAGGATGAGGTGGTCAGGGTATCCAGAAGTTGGCTAAATGGTAAAAGCAAATTGCCAAATCAAAAGGAGCTAGAGAGCTTGAATTCAGAAGAAACTCTACGTGATAGCATATTCTTGTATGGGGAGGCCCTGGCCAAACCTGAATGTGTCAGTGGAGACACTCAGTTAAGGAAGAAACTCCAGACTCTGCTCTCAGCCTTAGAGGAAACTCACCCCAAACATCTGAGCCTTCCAGCTTCTCCACATCTTTCCAGGATGTAAATTATCTATCTTAATGGGGAAAGCGGTCAAACTGTTCACTTTCTACTTATTTCTACAGCTAGGAAATCAGATGAAGCTTCAGTTTACCAGTGTCTTAAAGACCCATAATTTTCATCCAAACAAAAATGGGAAAGCTGATGCATGAAGAGAAAAAGCATAATGAAAGGTCTGAGGCTCGTGTGGAGGACTAATGCCACAAGTAGCAACACAGTCAAGGTCCTTCTCTTCTGTGTGCACACACACCCAGCCTGGGGTTGCACTGGTGCACACACATGTGTGCACCCGCCCACTCTTACACTCACATGCATTCTCTCACATGTGTACACACACACTCGCGCTTTTTTCTCTCAACGACAAACATCCTATAGATGGCCAACTCTATACCACATAGCACCCGAGTTAGGAAAAATGCCTAAGAGAGCATATCACTGACTCCAAACCTACTGCCTCCATTGCCACATAAACCTCATTCAAAAGTTATCCAAAGGGCCACTGAGGTTCATTTCCGCATCTGCCTTTGTTTTTTATTTTTGGAGGGAGAGGAGCTATTCCTATGATTTTCTCACTGTACTACACAGACCTTCTGCAGTAAGCACTTCAGTAACTGCTGCAGATACCCCCTCATCACTCTCTAGGACCTATTCACTCCACCTCTACAGCAAAATTCATGAAAAAGGATGACAGCTATGAATTTGAAGTGAGCACTTCCTATCTCTAACTCAAATCACCTACAGTTCACACAGTTTCAAACCAGAAACTTAAATGTAGCTCTATAACTGGCAGGCAGCCAAGCTAGAAACTGAGTATGGCCCTTCAGTAGCCTTTGAATGGAGTATAAGTTGGCTGTAAGAAGAAGTACTTAAAATATTTAATTTCAATATGGTCAGAAACAGGCAATTAGAACAAGCAGTCCTTCAATCAGGCAAAGCAGAGAGAAGAGCAACTCCAACCAAACCAAGAACCACAAGGTTGTGGCATTTTCAACGGGAATTTAAGTTGGGTCACTAGAATAAGTAGGTCTGAGATCCTCCAATTCATTTAAAGAAACCCTAGATACAAACTGTGCTTTGGATTGCTGTGCAGAGTGGCTTAAGAGGAGAAATCAGTAAGATGGTGTACATACCATAGGCAGGGGCAGCTGTGCTGTAACCATATGGTGTTCCATAGCCTGGTGCAAAGAAGGAGAAAGCACATCAGTCCAGGAAAAAGGGCAGTCAGCACTGGCCCGATTCACAAGGACCACCTGGCCCAGCACCTTGGGCCCCAAGGACTTCTTCCAGGTGCTGGCTGAACCAGAACCCTTCCCAGAATGGCCTGAGTCTACCGAGATTCCTCCATGCCTATGCAGAGTGGAAGCTTTTTACTATGGCCTACCAAGCTCTCCTGACCTACCAGAATATCCTGTTTCTTTCTCACTACACTTACCACATTGTATTATAATTATCAACTCTTTGTCTGTGTTCCCCCCTAGAATGGCAGAGACTCAAGTCTTATACATCTTTGCAACACTTGAACCTGGCAGAATGTCTGGCATATAGTAACCACTCACAAATTTAATTTGTTCAACAAAAGAATACTTAGAACCACTCAAGTTACCAATTTCTCACAGTTGGAAAATAGGAATTTCCAAGTCTTTTTTTCAGAAAGTAGTGACAGAGCAGGCTAAAGCCTCAACTGCCACTGAAGAGGGCGCACAGATCAGGCTGTGGGCTCGAGGGCAAGGTCCATGTCTTGTTGAAATCCGAATTCTGGGCCCCAGCACAGGGTCTCTCAGTAAATGTTGTTAAAATTGACATTAGCATCTGGTGCCTATGAAGAAGGCTCATATTATCAATAAAGTACAAAGAACACAAAAGTTTTTGAACCATTTAGTTCTGGCACTAGTTTCTTATATGTCCTTAGATAATATGTAACCTCTGAGTTGCCACTTTCATCTATAAAATGGGAAACCCTCCAAGCTACTTTATAGTTTTAAAGGGATTAGAAATACTACGTTAATAGAAATGACAATCTTTCAGTAAAATGACTTTAAAAAATATAAATACTAAATCACTTGGGTAAATCTCTAGGAAAAACTGGTTCCTAAAATAGAACAAGGGCACAAAATCTACATGGGCTCTTCACATTGTACCCAAAACAAATCAAGCTTTTTTACTTTACAGCCCCTTTTTCTATAATCATTTCTGCTGCTAGAATGATTTTTTTCTTCTTCTCTAGCTGACCAACTGCAACTCATCCTTTAGGTATCTATCACCTCCTCTGTAAAGTCCCCCAGGCTTGCTGTTCACTTTGCCCACCCCACGTCACAGCTTGCATCATATTACACGGTACTTTCTCAAGTGTCTGTTCCTACCCCATGTGACCCCGAGCATTCACAGGGGCAGACGCTAAGTGTTGGTCATCTTTGAATGCTCAGATCTAAATCTCTTGTTTGAGATAAAACATTCAAATATATGTTGAATAAGTAAATTGCTTTGGGGGACTAACTAAAACATTTTCTTAGAGATAAAGTTTTTCACTTTTTAGTCTATACTTAAGTCATATAAAACTGCAGGTTGTACAACTTAGTCTTTAGTGCTCACTAAATCATATATTTCAAGAGGACACAAGGCAGCTGAAATAAGCAGTAGGAAATATACAGTAGGAAAAGTATCAGAAGCCAAAAAAAAAAAAAAAAAGATTAATGCTTAAAAAAGAAGGCTGTATATCAAATCTATTCCAGGAAAAGGGAGCTGGTTGGCTAAGGCTACAGTTTCAAACGTTTTACTAAAACCTCCTTAAAGAGATGAAACTATAACAACTAAGCTGGCCACTAATGAGGCCACTGGGGTTCTGATCCTGACTTCACGTCTCACTAAGGTGACTCTGAATTGCACCTGCTATTTAACCTCTCTGAGCCTCAGTCTTCTGCAGAAACTGATGGCAGAGGAATGTAATTAAATAACATATGTAAAAATACTTACTACACTCCCTGCTGCACAAAATACACTCTGCAAATGGCATATAACCTATTCATAATCCAAACTGACCTAATCTGAATCTTCTCTAGTTTATAAAAGAACTTCCTTTTTAAAAGCTTCAGAAGACAGGCCTTTCACAGAGGTCAGTGCAATGATGTAAAAGAGAAGCTACTACAGAGCAGAGAGGCAGACAGCAGGATTCCTCTCACAATCACTGCCGCTAGCTGATGGCTGCTGACCCCTCGGACATGAGGGAAACATCCCATGGCCCAGCAGCTGGACAAAACTGGACGAGCACGTCACCAAAGGCAAGAGAGTTCACCTCAGTAACCTGCCTACTACTATTTAATGAAAGCTGCTTACTTTAAATAAGGCATTAAATGAGGCAAAAATAAATAAATAAATAAATAAATTTCCATAGAAATAGTGAGATGCACAGAAAAATGTCTTAATTTTGTACACACAAAAAATATCAAACTGTAACCACCCTCTGACGCTGTCTTTCAGCGCTCTCTGTCTCCTTCAATGGTGCCACCATCCAATCTACTTCCTCCAGCATAAGATCCTGGGAGGGACCTGAACCCTCACTCTGTTTCGTTCTCCACATTCAATCCATCAATTCTGCTTCTGAAGTTCTTCCATCTGCTCACTTCCTGACCCCCATCTACTTCCCTACCCCCCCTGGAGATCCCTCCACGGCCTCTAGTCTAGTCTCTGAGCTTACAAAAACCTTCTACTTTGTCTTGGCATGCCGACTTCTATCCTTACAAGCCATTCTTCATGCTACAGAGAATGATCTTTACAAATAAAGTCTGAAAGTCTTATCTCCTTACTCCTCTTAGAACCCTTCAAGACGTCCCCCGTACTTAGGTGCTAAGACCAAAATCCAAACCACAGCCTCCAGGATGGGACTGAGCACCCACTTTAGCTCAAATTCCCCCCACCCCCTCCCCCTTCACCCACACACAGTGCTCTCCACACCACAGACATGTTGGCCACCTCCTAATTCTTCAAATGAGCCAAGTTCCCTCCTACCAGCACCATAGGGTGCTGATGTGCTATTCCCTCTGTGTGAGGTGTTCTTCTGTCCCAATCTTCTCTGAGTTAACTCCTACTCATTCTTCAAAGCTCAGTTCAAGTGTCACATCTTCAGAGAAACCTTCGAGTCCCAGACAGACTAGACCAGGTTTCTCTGTCACGTTCCCTCACAGCATCGTGCCCCTCTCCTTCATCACAGCAACTCAGTCAGTCGTGAGTATTCCATTAGTATGTCTCACCTTTAGACCAAACACTGCAGGAGAACAAAATCCATGTCTGCTGTGTGTCAAAGCAGGCACACAATATTTGAATAAGAGTACACATTGTTTATATGACACATCTTTGAGCTATGCCCCTACTGGGATCAACTTCTAGAAGCTTAATTCCAAAGCCACATCATCCACAGAACTTCCCAAAAAGCCTATTCTTTCTTAGGAAATAAAAAAACCCACAACCTAAGTGAACTTAAGAGTGTTATGCAAAAAAATAATGACAGGATAAGACCCAATCTTTATGACAATTTCATCTTGATCAACAACTACTAGTGGTTTAGTTGTCAAGTTCAAAGTTCCATACTTGCAATATTACAGAGAATTTGATTTTAATGAGACAGAGGTACAGCTACTGCTAAGATGATACAAGGATCAGAACAGAAGGCAAGCAGAGGGCATCTTTTCCCATCTTCCTCAAGCCATGTGATGAAATGCAAAGAATATAAACTTTGGAACTAGAAACACCTACACTCTAATCTTTGCTCTGCTGTTTACAAGATGTCTCACACCTTGCTAGTTGCCTTACCTCCCTAAAACTTAGTTTCCTCACCCAGAAAAATGGAAAATATTTCTACTTGAGGAAACACTGTGAAGATTAAAAACAATTAAGTGAAATCATTTATATGAAAGTATCTAGTGTATACTCAGCTCTAGATAAGTTAAGTTCCCCCTTTCCTCTTTTTGTACTTCTTTAGCCCCTGATGGTTCCCCAACATAGAGTTAAAGAAATGCTAACATCGCCAGGCTTCACCCCAATTAAGTAGCTCTTACCAGCCATTTTTCTCACCTGTGATACCCAATCTGTCGTCTATGTCCCCACCGAATACGCTCTGCTCAGGTATCCAAACTCCCAATCTGTGGAATATCTTTGAGTTTCCTCATTGTCAAAATATGTCCCCTCAACCAAGTGCAATACTCCTCATCTGTCACCTCCCTCCAGAAAGCCTCTAGTCACTCAGCAGATTCCAGGAGAAAACCTGTAACATTCTGTAGATTCTCTTCTTTTGAAATTCGGTGCACACCCATCCTATACCCATATTATGTTTCCAGAAACCCTGTATAACCCTGGAAAATAAAGGAGAGGCTGTTCTTGGAACTCTGGCCCAGAAAAGGAGGCAGATGTCTCACAGGGTGCACTATACCTGGAGCTATGTAGCCAGGAGCAGCTGTGGCCCCAACAAAAGCTCCCCTTGTTAGAGTTCCTCTTCCTCTGCCCCGAACAGCTTGGACTGCTGCGGACACAGCTGTATTCACAACACCCTTTGCCTGTTAAAAATAACACATTTCATTACTGAGAGAAATAAGATCATCTCATCAACTTTGTAATGTATAACCTCTATGAGAAACTTGAGCCTGTACATGAGATTAGTCGTCTATGACCTTGAACCTTCAGTTTATAATCTGTAAAATGAAAATGACATCTATCTTACAGAGTTGTTCTGGAGAAGAGCTGGCACACAGAAGTATGCAAATGAATTCTTCCTTTCACTTGAGGGTTACCCAGAAAGAGTTCGTTTTCTGCACACAAATTTCAGCAGTCAAATTACATCCAAAGTCATTTTAGGCCTGACTAAAGCAATTACAGACACTTGATACCTAGGTTCAAAATTTACTGAATTCTCCCCCAGCAAACAAAAAAATAGTACAACAAACCACCTGGAGTTAGCTGTGAACCTGAGTGGGGTTTAAAAGAAAAAAAAAAAAAAGGAACTAAGACAGGAAGACCAAAGGTGTGGATGCCAGTTCCTGATGTGAGTAAACTGAGACCTCAGGAAGGTCATGCAATTCTGTGTGTGTGTGTGTGTGTGTGTGTGTGTGTGTGTGTGTGTGTGTGTGTGTGTGTGTGTGTGTGTGTGTGTGTGTGTGT
>NW_006796211.1:1301301-1339947 GCF_000442215.2 Lipotes vexillifer
TGTGTGTGTGTGTGTGTGTGTGTGTGTGTGTGTGTGTGTGTGTATCACCTCTGAAGTCTCTTCTTGCTCTAAAATGCTATGGGACTCTGGTAAAGTCACATAATCTCTATGGGAGTCTCCCCAATAACTGCAAAATGACAATTATGATACCCACTTTGTTTTCCTTACTTCAGAGTAGAAAGAGCAACTGAGAAAATAGATACAAAGCTCTGAAAAGTAGAACAGAGAAGGACAAAGATTAACAGTACCCAGGGCTGCTAGAACATTCTTTTCCAAAACTGAAAATTTAAGAAATAAGAAAATATCTAGTTTTAAATTACATATTATATTTACTTTTTAATATAAAGATGCAATAAAAACTCAAGCTCAAAAAACTGCTAATACTCCCTGCTATAACCAAGCTGCAGGGAAGGAGGTGCAAAGCCTCAAAAGCATTGTACGATCAAGTCAACAGCATCTCAGACAGCTTAAATAGTCAGTGCATATACACATTTATCTCTCACTGAAAAAATCCTAGGATAGCCTCTGTAACTGGGTAGAAGACAGTTTCAAGGTCGAATGTATCGTGCACAGAGAAGAGCCATTTTTTCCTTTTGGCTGAAAAAATCCAACCAAAATAGACTGCTTCTTGGCTGTCAAGCACATTGAACACGTGAGTTTTATAGCTTTTAGTATGGAAAATTTCTAAAAATGAGTTAACTTCATGTGGGCATTTTCTTTGAAAAACACAGCTTAGTCAAATGTAGTCAGAAAGTAGTAGTCTGGCAGCAGCAGAGTGACTCCACACAAATCAAGCTCATGTCTCCTAGAACCAAACCTAACTACCTAATAAGTATCTGCACATAGCATAGGCTTTTTTAAACACTAAAATTAACTGACCCATATACAAGATGTAACGCATGAGAAAAACACACCAAAACAAACAAAGGTAACAATTATCCTTCTACTAATTTAGAACATATTCTAGGAAGATTTTAGAAAAAGAAAATCCACTTATCCTCTCTCTACATGTGTACCACCGCAATTTAAACGCTTTATTTGTACTTCATCTCAGTAAAAGTTCGTTTTCTTTGTTTATATTTTGAATTCTAGAATATAAGCAGTGTTTATTATAGTAAATACAAGAAGTTTAAATTAACACAAAACAAATTTCCAAGGTGGATATAATATACAATAGGAGCATGCCAATGGTCTTCGGAAGGAGAAGAACCAGGTTTCAAAGGGAACCCCTACCATCAATTAGCTATGTTACTACAAGCGGTATCTTAATGTGTTCAAGCCTCATTTCCTCATCTATAAAATGAGAGCTATTCTAACCTCTTATAATGGACTTTGCATATGCATATTTAACACAGAATCTTAAATAATCTAAGCTTCCTTCTATTAGTCTAAACATTTTTACTTGACTTGTTCCTATCACATAACAGATTCAGACATTATTATACCAGTATTCTCCACGAGGGAGAGAATGTGTCTTATAGTCAACATATCTCCTTTTCCCTCACAATCGTGCACATGGTATATGTCTAGAAAAATATTTTTGAATACGTAAATGAATGGATAGAAGAATCTGTTATTCAAAAGCGTGCAATTCGGAGGCCATCTTTTCTTACTGCAACCCTTGTTACAATCCTGGGCCTTTAGCAGCTCTGACATTTCCAATGTCGGTAATGAACAGAAGCAACAAAGGGTGAAGTTCTACTGTGATGCCCTCAAAGGAAAACCCAAAATAAATAATGCAAAAGGACAAAACTGCAAAGGAAATGGAAGAGCACCTGCAGACTCTGATGAGAGTAAAGCCCCAAATACTCTTGGCAGCTCCCCTAAACTAAACAAATGCTAGTATCTCATTAAAGTCCCAACCCTCCAACACTCTACCTCTTCAAGAATGACCTAAATCCCCCAAATAATGCTTATAGTCTCTTTTTAATATATAATTTGCCTAAAAGACCACAGAACAGAGAACCACTAATCATATTTCTATTATTCATGATCAAACCCAAAGAAAAGGTTGCCAAATCCAAGAAAAAGAAGTAACTTTAGAAAAACCTGAAGTGGCACAAAGACAGGAAAGGAAATTTAATTCTGGTAATATCTTTCAAAGGTTTAATGCTTAACTCATACCTGAGGGATAATCTTCTTTTTCTTATTATTTGCTGCATTGGGTCCAGAAAACAGCTTCTCCAGGGCAGCTAAAGCTGCACTTGCCTTTGCCACTTTCTTATTTGGACCTGCACCTCTGAATTTCTGTCCATCTACTTCTACCTAAAATCAAGAACAATACTCTGCAATTATCCCATGCAATTCCTCTATGTAGTTTTAATTTAAATGTGTCACAACACAGAAAACACCAAAAGTCAAACAGTACCATGAGATTTGACTCAATCTAAAGCTTTCTTATATATAAGCTGAGGATATCCTATGTCTTTGAGGGGAAAAATAAGGTTGGCTTGTATCTAGGTACACACCTCCATTACAAAGCGTTTGTCATGGCTTCCACCAGTCTCCGAGATGAGTTCATACTTAAGACCTCTTCTTTTTTCATTGAGCTCCATTACAGGATTTTTGCCACTTGCTGTGAGGATAGGGCCCTGAGTTCTTACCTAAAAGGAGGTTCAATCAAGTAAGATTTTAGAGTATTAGATTTCTTATTAATACAATTATACTACGTCTCCGTTGACAAAGAGGCTCAAGAATTGTACTTTAAAGCATTCAGGGGCTAGGATGCATGATTACTTCTGTATACAAATGGCAAAATATCTTTAAAGGTATAGAAATTCTACAAGCAGTAAACATCACAGTAAGTCATCTGGCCAGCCTGCCATGGAAGCAGGCTGTCTCAACAGATCAGTATTCAAGAGCAGTGTAGCCTTGCCATCACATGGCACTCCAGGGTCTGATCTGGGGTGTTCAAGATCTAAGAACAATACTCTAAATGACTGACAATGTAGGTAGAACAGTTGAGACTCACATAACACCTGAGCATTCATTGTTTTTCATCTTTAGGATTAGGAAGAAATAACTCTCAACTTGGGAGATGGACACAAAATGTGCCTACACACCTCTCAGTCTCTCTAAAGAGATTTAACGACACCTAGAGTAATAACAGTAGGCTACAGACTATGAATTCTGAAATTTAAAAATAATAAAAGCAGTCATACCCTGCCCTCAAGGAGCTAGAGTATAGAAGGAGGGGTTGATCTAATCACTGTAAAACAATGTACATTATAGAGCCCATGGATATTATGGAAACAGAGTACAAGGAATCATTTTCTAGGGCAAACAGGACAGTTTTCCTGGAAGTGACATGCAAACCTGACCTTAAAAGGTAAGTACCAGAGCATGAGAAGGAGGAAACGAAGGAGAAGGGCATTCTGGACAGAAGAAACAGCCATGCAAAGGCCCAAGAGAAAGAAAGACCATTAGTTTGGGAAATGGCAAGAAGTTCCATTTGGCTGTATTAAGCGAGTGAGAAGAGGAAAGCAGAAGCAGATTAGAAACACTCTTGATGGAGCCAAATCATAAAGGACTTCAAATGTCATGCAAATGAGCTTCGACTTTATCATGGACAATGGGGAGCCACTGAAAGACTTAAATCTGGGGAATTCACGATTAGACTAGAAAACTGCTCTAGGAGTGGTGGAAAGAACTGACATAAGGATAAGACTAGAGGTGAGGAAGACAAGTAATTCACATAAGAGTGTGAAGGCTCAAACAGAGAGAGAGGCTAGCACCAAAAATAAAACAAACCACAAAACACCACAAAACTATAATTTTAGAAAGGAAAGACCCAAGGACTGAGCACTTTTTGAGGTTAGAGAGCATGTCTGTAATTCTATCCCAGTAATTGCTCAAGAAATGCTGAACAAAAATGAATTATTACATATAATAGGATTTTCATATATGTAAACCTTATGGACAGCAAGATTCTCTTAATATACTCTACGCTGATTTAATAAGTGGTTGATGCTATAAAAGTGAAATATTAGACAATTTTTAAAGACAATTTTAATAAACATTCCTGGGTCTTTTGCAATAAACCAGTTCTTGAAGAGTTTTTAATAATCTACATCTTTTTAATTTCAAGGCAAATTTCTGGAGTCCATCTTTAAAAGGTAATGAGTAACTTCTGAAACTACTCTACGGTAATCACTCCCTGCTTTCCAAATCTGAAATCACTTTATAAAAATGAGTCAAGATAAAAATATTTGCAGTTCTAATCAATTATTACTATTTTAATGAAGAATAAGAGCTTTCTCCCCTCCCCATTACTAGATTATACAGAAGCAAAGAAGAGATGGATTCACAACCAGAACCTCCACATACTCTCATAACTGCTATTAGTTTAGCCCACGCTGCTCTCTTAATTCCCTTTGAACTTAACAGTCTGTACCCCATAATTAATGCGCTCTTTTTCTCTTACTATTTACAACACTGCCAGCAAACCATCTTGGCCTGCCTGTGACAACCACTTATGAATGACTGGTCCTCTCTAAAGCCAGGTGCCATGTCTTCTATCCTCCACAGCATCACATGAGAGTCAGGCATGGCTTTCACAGGCCTCAGCCCCATCAGTCCCCACCATACAGGCCTACCTGGTACTTCTCAAACATTTACTTTCACAACTCCAGGTATTATACCTTCTATTCCTTGGCCCAGAATGCCTTCTTTCCACCTCTTCCCCACATAGCAAAATCCTACTCATCATCTCAAACCAAGCTCACGGTTTACTCCCTTTGATTTTACATGTGTGTACATTTCATAATCACATCCTCCTTTGAGATTTTACATTATTATATTCATTTTGCAATCATGGTGCTTATCACATTACATTGTAATTATGAGCGTATCTTTTGCCCTTTTATCCTGAGAACATCTTAAGGCTCTGGACACAATTTCTGCAGCATCTAGCAGTAAGCAGGTACTAAAAGGGGAAAAAATTATAGTCCACTAAGTCCTTGATAGATACTCATTCTTACAAATGACACTTTTTTTAAATTTAATGTAAGCTCCTGCGGTTACTTTAGAGCCAATTTTTCTTATGTAGAATGCAATAAGCAAGGGCCCCATGAATTCCCAAATAAGCCGTGTATACTCAGTACTTGGATTTTTGTCTCATTCTATTATCTCTGACAATACGTCATAGGTCAGGACTTGCTCAAGAGTCTGAGGAACATACTAAATCAGACGCCCTCTTTAGGGCTGGACCAACTCAATGATGACCCCACTGACCCCCATAGCTTAGCACAAATTTCAAATAATCCTAAATTTCCCCATTAGATTTTTTTTTTAAGTTTGCAAACATACATACATACACATATTCATTCATTCATTCGTTTATAGCACAGCAGCTTGTGGGGTCTTAGTTCCCCAACCAGGGATGGAACCGGGGCCCCCTGCAGTAGAAGCATGGGGTCCTAACCACTGGACCGCCAGGGAAGTCCCTAGATCTTTTTGTTTTTCACTCTTCAGTTATTGTTGACACTCCTGATACATTATGATTGTGAAATGCTGGAAGCAACTCCCATGGCCAGCAAAGGAGAAATGCTAGTTAAATTAGGATACATCCATGTGTTGTACAGTATACAGTTATGTTTACAGCGATTTTTAGAGTTAAGTAAAAAAACAAGATGTAAAACTATATGAAAATATGATTGCCTACATAAAAAATACACATAGAAAAAAGGCTGGATATAAATAAAGCAAAATATTAATAATGGCTGCCTCTGGAATACATACACTTGTATATGCTTTCGATTGTCTCATTTATACTTCTCCATACCTCTCAAATTTTTGACAATGAACATACATTACTTTTTTTCCAAGGAAAAAAATATATAAGTATACCTCTAAGGTACTGGAGGTTTCAGTTGTAGAATTTCCAGTATTATTGCTTGAGTTTGAAGACACTGTTTCATTTTTGCCTTCATTATCTGACTTTTCATCGGAACTCATACATTCAATATCTGCATCAAAGCCCGTTGGGTATCCCATTGCTTGCAGTACCTGTACAAATTACATTAAGATTCAGTTTTATTCAAACACCAGACACCACAGAGAACAGATGAAATATTGAGAACAACAGTTTCAAACCCACAACATTTGAAACCATGAAACACCTTGCAGAAAGAGAAAGATGGTGCTAAATCTATAAATCCTTGGTTAAAAAAGTTTTACCTTCCAGAGTGTCACCATGGAAAATGGGGGAAACCTCCTCAGAGTAATTAGGTTTAAATAACGGAAAACAGAAATGCAAACCTGAGGCTACCCTGGGTTCATTTAATTTGGAGACGAGAGGCAGAGAAACAGAGTAGCCAAGTGCAACCAGTGAGTGAGGGGGAGAGTGAAATCGCACACTATGAGAGAAGTACACTAGGCTAGAAAGGAAAACACCTGATGGTCTAACTATTTCTCCTCTGGTCCTCAGTTTTCCAATTTGCAAAACAGGAAGACTGATTAATTGACCTCTAAGTTCTATGACTCAATCCAATAGGGGAAATTAGCACAGAAGGGAAATCAAGGAGTTTTCTTTACCTTGGAGCCAATATGCCTGTTAATTACAAAATTACATCTGAAGCTTTCTACTATCCATCCCTTTGGCTCTCCACTTAAACCATAATCGAGACTTGAAAGAAAAGATTCAGTCTCTAGGTTTATTCTCTGCCACTAAGTGAACAAGGAACAAGTTTAGGTTTGTATCTCCATCCCTGCCTCTCAAGGCCCAGTTACATTATGGCTTCCCCCAATGTTCACTCTTCTTATATTTCTACTCATGCCTGGCATTTCTCATCTCTTTTAAAATACAGTTTTCAGAACAGTGTGTGTGTGTGTGGTTTTTGTACACCTTTTAATATCTCCTTCCAGGTTAAACTGCTTTTTAGATGCTTGCAGAAGAATATGTGCACTAGCATTTTTATAAGCCTCTATCAAACTGGTTGACATTGCATTGTCAGCTACTGACTTAAAGGTCTGTACCAGAACTAGGTGCCTAAAGATCCCTATATTTGTTTTAGCTTTTGACTAATGTTTAAAGTTGCTGGAGTGTAAAAGCAAAAGCATATTTCTTTATAATCCCAACTATACCCAATAGGTGTCTCAAGAAACTGTTATGGCTGCCACACAAATGAGTAGCCAAACAGTCTAGCCTTTATAAACAATGGCATTCTGTACAAAGGATTCTGCCAATATAAACAAAATATTACTCTAGACAAAAAATGGGCAGAAGTAGACTTCTGTGCCTAGAGAACTTGAAATTAATTCACCCAATTCATATGGAGAAACTGATATTCTGTTGAACGTTTCAAATCGTAAATAAATTCCTTATATTCATTGGGAGTAAGGCCAAGAATACTTTGGTAACATCGTAAGTTCTAAGAGTACTCAGGTAGGATTTCGCACTAAATACACTAACATTGTTTGCTTATACCCTTGTCAATATTTATAAAGAAAACACCTTCTCCACTGCCTGAGTCCTGCAAATATGCTCTCCCTAAGGAATCGCGTCTCAGAAGGAATAGTTTTCGGTCTGGAGTTAACACCAGGCTAATACAGGCTGCAAGTCAAAAGCCAAGAGTCCCAAAGAAATTTGATTTGTTTACTCCAAAAAAACCTAAAGACAGTTTCCCAATTTAATACAGACTGTTAAAAGTCTAATGTGAATTACTTAACACCACTTCTCTCTGCCCTTTCCACACATATCAGATTCATTTATTGTTTTTGTAGCAACATATTTCAATACATTTACAAATATTTTATATAACTGATGGATAATCTCAAAGGATATTAGAAGTGTACTTGCAATACAGCACAATTAACAAAAAATTTTCAAATTATTTTTCTATGAACACATATTCTAAGATTATTAACTGACATATGCTACAGAAGTAAAAAGAAAAAAGTATGGAGTTTTTGGACCTACAGAACCAGTTTGTTTGGAATCAATATTAAGGCCATGATTCTTCCTGCAGCATGAAGAGGGGCCTATAAAATATGTCCCACCTCCTTTCATGCAAGATGCATCCTCCTATTAAGGACCAGAACCCTCTATGTACTTTACCATGTTGCACCATGCAATGTTTCTGCCCACCTTCACCATTTGACTGTTGGTAAAAAAGTATATTTTACTCTTTTCCACTAAGTTTGAATCCTGTTTTATCTCTGATTATAATTAACACTTGTTTCTGCAAGATTAGCAAAATGATGACAACTGATGAAGTTCTTTAATGGGCACATGGATGTGTACTGCATTATTTTACTTCGTGTTTGAAAATTCTCATAATAAAAAGTTAAAAAAACATATATTAAGGCCAAAAAAACTGGTATACCAAAGAAAAGTGAGTTTCAAATGTCTGGCAAACAAATCAAGCCTAATAAACACATCAATTGAGCTGAAAAATGATTCTTGGAAACAAGGTGACTGGAAAATCCAGGGTAACCATGCCTGTATTCTCCTGGAGAGGGGTTGAGGCTGAGAATGTTGATACCCTCAAAGACAAGGGGCCAAGAGTGAAAGCATGCAGCACACCCTACCCCATGGCTCTCCGCTCAGGAGAAAGTCATACTCGTGGCTTCCGCACAGCAGAGAGCCGATGGCTCCGGAACCTCTGCAGAGGGGCTTTACCCCTTGTCCCCTTCAGCCGATCTTTTCCCCACAATGATTAACATTCTTTTCATGGAATATGGCTGATTATGTCCTTAAAGGTGTCCTTTGTGAGGGACAGTCAGGAAAAAGGACTAGAGGAGGAAAGGGAAGACTGGCCACTAATCTTCATCAGTTTAGGGTACGTGCTGCTAGGCAGCCACACTCCTCCTTCAGTTCTTATGTCATAGACAGTGAATTGATATTGATATTTCAAAAGCTTTCTGGGTCAGATGCTAGAGAACTTAGATCCAAATTTGTGACTCATTCTCAGCATACTTTACAGCTAAGTTATTAAACTGTATTTTTAGCCTTATTCCTAAATTCACTTTTTCCCTCATTCTTAGTTTTCTTTTTCTGCCTCATTTTAAACTCATACTATTTCAACATACTTAAAAAGTACCCCTTTTGTAAACAACATAACATATTGTTCTATAATTTTACAGCTTAGTTATTATTTTTCTGCATTGTGCTTATTACTACCTGACAAATAATTGACCCATTTGTATATCCCGCTGTCTTTCTCCCCATTCTATCCTCACTAGAATGCAAGCTCCAGGAGGGCAAGGACTTTATTTTGATCATTGCTGTATCCTTAGCATCTAGGATAATGTTTGCATCTACATTAATAATATTTGCAAACTGGAATAACTATGAAAACAGACCAATTACATCTTATGTCATACTGTAACATAACAGAACTTTTCTTTAGTGAAAAGTGATCTTCTATCTACTTGATCTTTGACATTTTCGCATTTGTCTGCAAGAGGTCAAATGTAGTCATGGAGAGATTCCAATATTTAAGAATTTTCTATAAACCTATATGCATAATTGACTGGTTCAATCGTGGACCTATTCTCTATGAAAATGTTCTGAAATACAGAAAAGGCACCACATGCAAAAAAAAAACACATTAAATTTATTTATGACAGAAAAAATCTGCAAACAGCAAAATATCCAATGATAGGGGAATGTTTAAACAAAAAATAGTACATCTATATCATGTTAATCATACAGCCAGTTAAAATTATTTATGAAGATTTTAATAACATAGAAAAACACTGATGACATGTGAAATGAAAAAAAAAAAATCAAGAGCATAAAACTACATATACACTGAGCTCAACCTGAAAAAAAGAAACAGAAAAGGACTGGAAGTATATACTATATACAAATATTAATGAACTGCCTCAGAGATAAGCAACCAACAGTTTTTATTTACTTTTTTGTGTTTTGCAAATTTTATATGATCAACACATTTTATAACCAAAAAAAGAAGAGTTTTGTGGTCCAGAGGTGACAAAAGACTGTATGCCATTGTCATTAAAATCTTGAAAAATTCTGTTAATTTACTATAGACAAACAAGCAACTTATTTACAACATAAAATAACAAAGCACTGTTGAGTAAAAGAAATACTGTACCTTCACTGCTACGTGAAGTTTTGCTGTTTTCTTGGATGGTCCTGAGGCTTCATATGTTGTACCATCCACATCTACAGACATTGTGAAGACTGGGGCATGGACAGGGCCAGACTGAGATAAGAGCTTATATTGAAGCCCAGGCCTGATCTGATTTAGCCTCATTAGTGCATTCATAAGGTCTATTGCTTTGCTATCCAGAACTGTAAGAGAGAGAGGAATAAGATCAGAAGTTAAACCATTTTGCTTTAATCTGTTTCTGTAGGTTCCTAGTGACCACTATAAATTCAGATTTTAAAAAAGAATTTCAGGGCTTCCCTGGTGGCGCAGTGGTTGAGAGTCCGCCTGCCGATGCAGGGGACACGGGTTCGTGCCCTGGTCTGGGAGGATCCCACATGCCGCTGAGCGGCTGGGCCCGTGGGCCACGGCCTCTGGGCCTGTGCCTCCGGAGCCTGTGCTCCGCAGCGGGAGAGGCCACAACAGTGAGAGGCCCGCGTACTGTTAAAAATAAAAATAATAATAATAATAATAATAATAATAATAATAAATAAATAAATAAATAAAAAAGAATTTCAAAACGCACATATAAATTCACTTCGTAAGTAATTCTAAAACTACTGCTTAAATAATTATGCTAACATCATTGTAAAAGTAATATGCATTACCATAGCTATACATTAATTTTAGTTTGTCAGTATATTTTAAGCAAATGATGCTTGGAAACAAAAGTTATTCAATCAGTTTCTTAAAACTCCAATTCAAATCAATCAAATTCTTCACTTTTTAATTTTTATTTTCCTGAGACATAAATCCTTTCTAGTTGACATCTATAAGAATAAAGATTTTACATACTTTTCCTTAAGTTTCGTTTCATCTTCTTATTGGGATCTTTATCATCCCCTAATCCATCTTCAAACGGCCTCTTCAGAGCTGAAGACCCAGCACCTAAACAATTACAAGAGATTCATTATCAGTCAAAACAATGATTCTACTTACTCTACCAAATGTACCTAATATGTTCAGGAAGGAAAAATCTTAGGAATCACAAGGACCATAAGACCCTTTCACTGATAAATTTAATATTTATAATCTTGTAATAGCAAAATGTTTTAAGTGAGTCTTTATGAAACAATATTATCCCTTTTTATAAGTATTTATTTTCCCATTTATTCACATATACACATACAAATATCTATGCATAATATTCACATCTGTATATGCATAAACAGAAAAAAGTCTGGAAAGATATGTATCAAAATGTTAAAGGTGGTTATCTGTGGCAGTAAGATTTATTTTCACTTATGTCTCTTCAAATTATTTCTATAAGTTCACATTTATTATACTATTAATTTTTAAAGTCCACATGTTAAATATCATGCTTACGGAAATCTGATTATTTCTCATACTATGACATATTCTTCTGTCTGCCTGTTCATATTTCTATTCAAGATTTTATTTACAGTTCATCTTCCCCATGAAGTTTTCTTCAGTTTCCTTCTCATCTCAACTTTTTAGAAGAGTTTCTATGGTATCAGAAATATAAAGTGTCATACGTTGTCTTGTGTCATTGTCTATTTCATATACAGAGACCTTGTGTTTCCTTAGTGTTCCATGAAGGTCAAAGATATTTTCTCCTTGTCTGTATCTTATAAACTATCTAACATAAGACTCAGAAACAACATAATGGGTATGGAACAAAAACTAACTGAACTAATATTAATCAATTTCTTAGATAAAGCAGCTAGTTAATAATGCCGTCAAGACATAAGGCAGGAGCTTTGCTGTCCAAGATAAAAACAATCAGAGAAAAGCTCATCAACCTGTCCAAGTACTACTTTAAAGAACTCTGTGTTTTCAACGTAAAAGTTGGTTGTTGGGTTCTTCCTAAAGGAAAGTTATGCTCAAAAGATTCATGCCATAAGATTTCCAGATACTTCTTAGTGAAACCTTGTAATAACACTGAGATTAACTACATATTCTCTGATCATCAAGATTTATTGTCCCTTGGGGTAAACACTGACTTCAGCATTTGCTTGAGTCAATACTTACCACTCAGGTCAATCAATCTTGATGTGCTCTCTTCAACAGAAGGCAATATCTGCTTATATCTGCTTAGTATTGTATTTCATTTGCATTACATAAAACTGTGAGTTTGCCAGTCTCCCAGAATGCAGTCTTCAAGAGATAAAGTTAAAAAGGAACAACATCTATTCAATCACTCTCCCACTCATTAAGTTACATTAAAAGCTGCTCCCTGATTGCCTGGAATTCACCAGCTGGCTTAGACATATGGATCTATTCTCTAAATCCTCCAGCTACGTGAATAGAGCTGCATGGATTAAGCTTCATTCTACCATCCCTGCCCTTGGACAAGGGCTGTACAATCTGGAGCTAATCATAATAGTAATGGGGGGGCAGGGGGTGGGGGGGTGGGGGATGGGCTTGTGTTACAAAAAGCAAGTTGTTTTCAACATCTACAGAATCTAGAAATAAGAAGTGACCATTTCAGAGGCAACAATTTTTAAAAACAATAGGTGAAGGCTTACCATATGCCTGGCACTGTTCTTAATACCTTATATGAATTAATTTATTTAAGCCTCACAAGCACCCTATGAAGCCTGTACTTTCACCATCCTCATTACAATTTTATTCATGTATTCATCCAGCAACAAATATTAATAGTTTTTCTATGTTCAGGACAATTTTAGGTGCTGGACATCTAACAGAGAACAAAACAACATCCCTGTTCTTAAAGAGTTTGCATCTGGTGGTGGAGACTAAGCCCAACATGTCATATGGTCCCGAGCACAATGGATAAAAGAGGCTTAAGGAGGAGGATGTGTTGCTAAATTTTTTACATGTGATGCCCATCAGAAAGGTATCACTTATAGATAAGGTAGCTTTCTGATGAAGATCTAAAGAAAGTAAAAGAGTAAGCTATTCAGCTATGTGGGGAAAGAGCCCCAGGAAGAGAGAACATCAAGTACAAAGGTCTTAAGGCAGGAACATGCTAAGAAACAGCATACAGGCCTGAGTGGTTGGAGTGGCATGATGAGGACAGGACAGGAGCAGAAGATGAGCAGCAGCAGGAGCTCTCAACCTTAGCTGCCACTATGTCACCAGAGGAGCTTCTGCAAAATACACAAGTTCCACTTCTAGTACGAGAAAGTAAGCAACTGAAATAGATGAGAGCAACCAGAAAAGATGGACCAAATGTCTGTTCCTGGGCAACAAAGAATTATAGGGTCAAGATCCGAGAGACAAAGGAAACCCTGCTCTGGGGGCCACACTTCCCCTGGGGGTATCTTCCACATCCAGAAGAAGCCACTAAGAACTAAACAGAGCACCTCAGGCACCCCAGGTCTCAGGGGTCAAAAACTGGGCTTTAAGGACCTCCAAAAGGAGAAGGCCTGGTGAATTCCCCACACTGTGGGTTGGGCCTCTGCAATGCCACATGCTAGAAGTAAATGAAGTAGAAATAGTCTGGATCTCACAAGGACTGAAGCCCACCTTCAAATCACCTTAATCCCTGATTGCATTAATATGATCCAGATTGCCAATTCCACTAGTAATCTCCCAGAAACAAATATAAATCCTCCCTGGAGCACTATATCATTACTCTAAGCTTTAATTCCCTCCAAAAATTTTAAATTTAAGTCTCCATCACTCAAAACAAAAACAAAACACAGGTACATGAGAAGACAAGATACTGTGATCAAAAATCATGAGAAGCAGCAGAAAACAGAAACAGATCCCAAAGAGACCCAGATGATGAAGCATTCTTTCAGAAACAAACTTTATTAAAAAGAATGATTAGGATGCTCAAAAAGAAAATAAAAAATCAAGAAGAATTTGTGGCAGAAAATCTGAAACTATAAAAGAGCCAAAATTGTAGAAATTAAAAACTGACAGACCAGCAAGGGGAAACAGACGATCCACAATAGAGGGGAATTAGCATACCTCTCTCAGTAATTAAGAGAACAAGTTAAAAAAGTGTGTGTGTGTGTGTGTGTGTGTGTGTGTGTGTGTGTGTATACAGGTATATAAGGTTTGAACAACATAATGAACAAATGCAACCTGACATGTAAAGAATATCCTGGCTCTACCAACTACAGAATATACATACTTCTCAAAGTATGAATCATTTATAAAAACTGACCATGTGCTGAGCCATAAATGAAGTTTCAAGAACTACCAAAGGAAAAAAATCACACAAAGCATGTTCTCAGATCACAGTAGAATAAATGAGCTCAAATATAAGGAGATAACGGACTTGCCTTGTGGCGCAGTGGTTAAGAATCCGCCTGCCGCATTGCAGGGGACACGGGTTCGAGCCCTGGTCCGGGAAGATCCCACATGCCATGAAGCAATGAAGCCTGTGACCCACAACTACTGAGCCTGCGCTCTAAAGCCCACAAGCCACAACTACTGAGCCTGAGTGCCACAACTACTGAAGCCTGTACACCTAGAGCCCTTGCTCCACAGCAAGAAGCCACCGCCATAATTAGTCCGTGCACCACGACAAAGAGTAGCCCCTGCTCACCACAACTAGAAAGCCCGCGTGCAGCAACAAAGACCCAACGCAGCCAAAAATAAAAAAATTAATTAATTTAATTTAATTAATTTAAAAAAAATTTTAAATAGAGATAACTCATTTGTCTGGAAATTAAGCAATGACATCGAAATGGCTTACATGTCAAAGAACTGATAACAGGAAAAATAAAAAATAGTTTTAACTAACTGATAATGAAAATGCTAATGTAAAAAGAGTATAAAGCACATAAATCTGGGCATAAAGGAAAACTTAGTCTTAATAGTATATATGATAACATAAGTGGCTTAAAAAAAACGCCAATAATGTATTCATCTATTTCAAAACATTTAAAAAAGAACAGCAAATTAAACCCAAAGAAGATAGTGAGGAAAAACAAAGGATAAGAGCAGAAATCAATGAAATAAAATACAAGCATATACCAGGAGATGATCCATAAAGTCAAAAGTTTATTTCTTTTTAAAGACTAAAAAAACTGATAAACCTCTAGTGAGAGCGATCAGAAAAAAAGGAGGTACAAAACGTATAAGACAGGACATCAATACTGCAGACAATAGAAAGATAAAAGGAGCTTATAAACTACTTTATTTTTAAATTTAGATTAAATGGAAAAATTCTTAGAAAAACACAATTTACCAAAACTCTCATAAGAAGATGATAGTTCGATGCCTATTAAGGAAATTAGATCCATAATTTAAAACCTTCCCAAGAAAACTTCATGCCCAAATGGCTTCACTGATCAATTCTTCCAAACATTTAAGGAAGAAATAACATCAATCTTACACACACTCTTCCAAGGAACAGAAAAAGAAGGATGGACACTTCCCAACTCATAAGACCCACATAACCTTAGAAACAAAACTTGATGAAACATTACAACAAAGGAAAACTGCTGGCCAATCTAACACACAAAAATCTACGTTTTGTGAATTGCTCACAAAAACCTACACAAGATTGTTCACAGCACCTTTATTTGTAATAGCCCAAAACTGGAGACAAACAGAATGTCCTACAATAGGTGCATGGTTAAACCAAACTCCGACTCATTCATGCCACAGAATCCTACTTAACAGCAAAAAGAAACAAAACTATTGACACATGCCAACAACTTGGATGGGCCACAAGGGCATTATGCTGAGTTGGGGGGACGAGGACCTCAAAAGATCACATAATGATAACTTCATTGACATAAAATCCTTGAAATAACAAAATTATAGAGATGGAGAAAAGTTAGTGGTTTCCAAGGCTTGGGGATGACTGTGGGAAGAGGAATGGTGTTATTATAAAGGGGCAGCATAAATGAGATCTTTGAGGTGATGAAATAGTTCTGTGTCTTGATTGCTATGGTGGTTACACAAACCTACACATGTGATAAAATGGCATAAAACCTATACACACATTGTATAAATGTCAATTTCTTGGTTTCCATGTTCTCCTATAAGTTGCATAAGATGTAACCACTGGGAGAAACCAGGTGAAGGGTCCACAGGACCTCTCTATACTATCTTTGCAACTTCCTATGAATCTGTAATTATAGATAAAATGTTAAGGGGAACAAAAAGAGACTGCTGCTTTGTTGAGAACAGACAAGAGGGGCAAGGAAGACCAGATAGGGAAGATGCTGCAATAACAAGGGTAAGAGATGACAGCAGTTTAGGCCAGGATGGTAGCAGTGAAGAAATTAAACAAACAGCTTAATACTGGACACACTTTGAAAGTAAAACAGCTAGGATTTGCTGATGGTTTATATGGGTGAAAGAAAGAGAAGATTCAAGGGTGAAGGTTTTTGGCCTGAGCACAGAGATGCATAGAGTTTCCAAAGACTGGGATGGTGATAACTGTAAAGAACAGATGAGAAGTAGAGTAAGGACAGGACATCTTAAGTTTGAGATGTCTGTTAGACATCCATGTGGAGACAGTGAGGAGACACTTCCATAGCTGGGGCTGAGGTCAAGGGCTGGGAGTCTAGAGTGAAGACATACATTTGGGAATCTTCACTGAATACAAGGTACTTCAAGACGAGAGACTAGATAAGATCTCCTAAAGAGTCTAAATGGGTGTAAATAAAGAGAAATGGTCTGAGGCCTGTACCTTGGGATACTAATATTCAGAAATCAGGAAGATGAGGAAAAACAAAGACAGCTGAGGAAAGGGCAGTGGGATAGCAGACCCAAGATAAAGTAATGACCTAGAAGTCAAAAAATAAGTAGTATTTCACGCCAGAAAAAGTGTCTGACGGACTTCCCTGGTGGCGCAGTGGTTAAGAATCTGCCTGCCAATGCAGGGGACACAGGTTCGTGCCCCGGTCCGGGAAGATTCCACATGCCGTGGAGCGGCTGGGCCCGTGAGCCATGGCCTCTGAGCCTGCGCGACCGAAGCCTGTGCTCCGCAACGGGAGAGCCCACAGCAGTGAGAGGCCTGCGTACCTCAAAAAAAAAAAAAAAGAAAGAAAAAGTGTCTGACAGTACCAAATGTTGTTGAGGATACAGAACAACAGGAACTTTCATACGCTGCTGGTGGGAACATAAATTGCTATATATACCACTTCCTATGTCATATACTGGCCCACAGTAACTCCTGGATCTATACTCCAGGAGGCATGAATAAGAAGGCTCCCAGCAACAATGTGGGTGGCTGCCAAAAAATAAAAAGAATCCTAATGTCCTTCAAAAGCACAATGGATAAGTTGTAGTATATTCATAATGGATACTATACAGGTATAAAAATGCACTATAGCTATATGCAATAACATGAATATATCCCGAACAATGCTGGACAGACAGACATCAGTCACAGAAGATTAAACTCAATATGATTCCATTTCTAAAAAGTTCTAGGCAATATCCAATTAAATTGTTTAAAAAGCACACAAAGGGGGCTTCCCTGGTGGCGCAGTGGTTGAGAGTCTGCCTGCTAATGCAGGGGACACGGGTTCGAGCCCTGGTCTGGGAGGATCCCACATGCCGCGGAGCAACTAGGCCCGTGAGCCACAACTACTGAGCCTGCGCATGTGGAGCCTGTGCTCCACAAGAGAGGCCGCAATAGTGAGAGGCCGGCGCACCGTGATGAAGAGTGGCCCCCACTTGCCACAACTAGAGATAGCCCTTGCTCAGAAATGAAGACCCAAAGCAGCAAAAATAAATAAATTAATTAATAAACTCCTATCCCCAAAATCTTCTTTAAAAAAAAAAAAAAAAAAAAAAAAAGCACACAAAGGTGGAAAAGCTTTAAAGAAAATCAAGGAAACGATTATCAAAAAATTAGGAATCGTACTTCATGGGGCATGGAGGTGATGTACAGGATAAATAAATGGTTTCTGAAAAGGTGACAATGTTCTGTTTCTTAACTAGGATGGTGATTATATGGAATTGTTAAATAATTACTTGTTTTTAAATTTATTTATTTTTGGCTGTGTTGGGTCTTTGCTGCTGTGCGTGGGCTTTCTCTAGCTGTGGCGAGCAGGGGCTACTCTTCGTTGAGGTGCGCGGGCTTCTCACTGCGGTGGCTTCTCTTGTTGTGGAGCACAGGCTCTAGGCATGCAGGCTTCAGTAGTTGCGGCTCGCGGGCTGTAAAGCACAGGCTCAGCAGTTGTGGCGCACAGGCTTAGCTGCTCCGTGGCATGTGGGATCTTCCCGGATCAGGGCTCAAACCAATGTTCCCTGCATTGGCAGGTGGATTCTTAACCACTGTGCCACCAGGGAAGCCCAAAATAATTACTTTTTAAATGATAAATATTTTATACTTTTATATATATGTGCTATATCTCATAACGAAATATACCAGAAATAAGTGTTCATCTGTGTCCAATGTTGCTGAAAAGCTGCCTAAGATGAGTACTGAAAGCTAACCACTGAACGTAATAACGTGAAGGTCACAGGAGAGACTTAGGTAGAGTGACGAGGAAGAAAGGCTGATTAGAATAAGTTTTTTGGTTTTTTTTTAACTAATTAATTTATTTTTGGCTGTGTTGGGTCTTCATTGCCGTGCACAGGCTTTCTCTAGTTGTGGTGAGTGGGGGCCACTCTCCGTTGCGGTGCGTGGGCTTCTCATTGTGGTGGCTTCTCTCGCTGCGGAGCACGGGATCTAGGAGCAAGGGCTTCAGTAGTTGCGGCATGTGGGCTCAACAATTGTGGTTCGTGGGCTCTAGAGCACAGGCTCAGTAGTTGTGGCGCACAGGCGTAGTTGCTCCACGGCACGTGGGATCTTCCCGGACCAGGGCTCAAACCCGTGTCCCCTGCGCTGGCAGGCGGATTCTTAACCACTGCACCACCAGGGAAGCCCCTAGAATAAGTTTTAAAGAAAGTGTGGAAAAGGAGAAAGAAACAATAGGCCACTCTTTCTGAAGCTACTGCTATAAAGGGGAGCAGAGAAATGGGAGGAAGCCGCAGAATCAAGGGGGAGTTAAGCTTTGTCTTTCAAATGGGAGGCACTACATCAGGTTTTTATGTTGATGAGAATGATCCAGTAGAAAAGCAGAAAAGGAGGAAATGATGCTGGTGAGAAAAGAAAGAACCGCTAGAATAATGTCCATTTGTAGACAGAAGGGAATGTGATATAGCGGACAAGTAGAAAGGCTGGTCTTTATTCGGTCAAGGCAGGGAAAGCAAAGCGCATGAGTACTTCCAGCAAATAAGGTCATCAAACGAGAGGGAGGCCTGGGGAGGGAAGTGTGAAATGACAGAAGATTTGCAACAGTTGTCTAGGAAAACTGGGGAACTCTAGACTTTACAGGATGATTTCCAGCCAACACAAACAGTCTACTTAAGGTTAATGTCTGAAACTTAAAGGGAAAACAGTTAAGATGACTATGTATTTTTTTCTCCAATGATGTCCAACAACCTGGTGTAGGCACACAGTTGGATTTCAACCAGAGTTGTCAGGAAGACAGGATCAACAAAGTGAAGGTATATGCTAGGGCGTGATCATTAATGACGGACCACGTGAATATAAGCAGAGAAGGGACAGAAGTGAGTACATGAGGAAGGAGAGGGACTAAGAAAAGTTAACAGAATCAATGGTGAGGTTCGAGAATTGGGGCAGGAGGACTGCTCCTGACAGTATGATGATGAGAGGTGGTTTACAAAGTGGGATTCTTGAGAATGAATTAGGGAGAGGGCACAGGTAGTTATTGAAGACAAGGTCTAGGATATGTCCACAGAATGCGCACCTGAGGTAAAAGGTAGAAGACAAGGTATTTGTGGGAGAGGAAGTCAAGGAAATAAGAAGTCAAAATTCTGAGAGAAAAAAAAAATCATCTAAATCCATATTGAAATCACCAAGAATTCTTAGAATAAAGTTTAAAAGCAAATGTCAGGAGGCTAGGTGGTAAAAACATGAAAGTATGAGGAAGACTGCAGCAAGTGTCTGGAGGCAATGACCTTGGCTCCCTCATCTTATAGCTAAGGCACAGAATGGGTAGGTGACCTGCCCAAGTCATGTAGCTAGTAACTGACAGGGCTCAAATGGAAACACCAACTGTCTGGTTCTATTTTAAGCTATAAATTGACAGACCAGCAGTTCCCAAACTCTTGAGAAAGACGGTTTATGTTAAAAAAAAAAAAAAAAAAACTAAATCACGTTAACAATAGATATACTTTTACTATCTAGAGAAAGAAAAAATACAAAACCAAAAGAACTGCTATGAATTCAGTGACTGAAATAAATTTTTTCATTATTAACCATAAGAATCTACACATATATTTGAGATATATTTATTCAATCATTTATTATATATTTATTCAGTCATTCAATCCAGAGACATGGCTATGTGAATCTCTTTCAAAAATTCTTTGCTGCTGCATGAGCACCCTCTGGAAGAAAACAGCTTTCATTCCACAACATTTCTTGAGCATTGGTTTTGTAATAGTTATGTGATGAGGTCTGGAGGATTCCTTACCCTTGAGGAGTTTACAGTGTAAGGCAGTGATTCTCAAACTTTTCAGTCTCAGGACCACTTTACCCTCTTAAAAAATTATTGAGCACCCAAAAAACTTTGTTTTGTGGGTGATATCTATCAATATTTAGCATATTAGAAGTTAAAACAAAAAAATTTTAATGCAATATACAAAAAATTTCATTAGCCATCAGAGTGACGATGCCATCACAGGTCATATACAGCTTCTAGACAACTGTACACTCATGAAAGACAGAGTGGAAAGGGTGAAAAAACAAAGCCTTAGTATTACTATGAAATAATTTTGATCTGGTGGACTCCCTGAAAAGTCTTTAGACCCACTGGAATTCCAGTGCTTAAATAAATAGATTGGGCCATTGCACTATTTTTGTCATATAAAAATTATTAGAATAATATCATTTGTGGTAGGTGGGTTGCCCCAGGTGAAAATATGGTGTTAAACATCCCACCTTCTAGTATAAATAGAGACGGAGGGAGGGAGGAATGTTTTTTGTGGCATAATGAGAAGAGTAAGTGGATTTGCATTTGAGTATCTATTGTTTCCAGGCACTGAATTGAGCATTTTAATCTGACAACAGCCGATAAGGTTGGAATAATATCAGTACATAAAGTGATGAACTAATCGCTCAAGAGCTAAAGCTAGTAAGCAGGGGGGCTATGACTGGAACCAGGTCACACTGACCCTAACGCCTGTGCTCTTTCTGCTGAAACTCTAATCTGAGTTCACACAGACTAGTACAAATGGAAGGCAGTCCTGAATTTTCCAATACACTTTTCTCCTCCTCTATGTTTTTGTTTTCTCTTTCTTGGTTACATTAACACTTCCAAGTATGACAAGATCATCAAACTGATGAGTGACCGTGACAACGTCTCCTCCTCATTTGTGACTTTTCGCTTCGCCTCAGACCAGCGGTTCTCAAAAGTGTTGTCCCTAACTCTATGCAGTAATGGAATCTGATCAACACAGCCAAATGAGTTCGTCACTAGTAAGAATAAATGACAGCAAGCTGATGTCACTAATGGGACGGAAGAAAACCAATAAACGTTCTTATATGACTTGGGTTAAAAATTAAGTTCTCTCAGCTCTAACAAGAGACGCATCCCACGGCCATCTCCATCACTGCACACATCCAACCCCAATAAAAAACTTGCACACTCACCTTCTTTATCAGTAACTGACCAGGAATATTTCTGAAAAGGCTTACTAGATGGAAGGGGGTCCATTTCCAGCACTTTATAAATCTGGCCAAAGGCTGATAGTCTGAGTGCATGCTAAAGAACAAAAGATTGTATTTATTCAAATTTCAAATGTTTCATTCATAAAGCCCTTAGAACATCTAGCTAAAAACACATTCATCAAATACTATTATTATGATGACAAAAGTCCCTAACAGCAGGCAAGAATAAAGTGTTTAAATAAATTACACGATATCCCTCTAATAGACCACAGTGATATGGCCCATCTCATACCTGTGCACTGTGGGTAATATCTTCTTTTTGTTGGATGGTCATATAGCTCAGAGCATCTGTTGGGTCCCTCTCACAAGGATCATGAAGACCAGGACCCCCTTTGGCAAAGGCAAAAGAAAAACTCAAGTATCATTCAGAACTGAGTTTAGAATTCAATAAACTAACACAAAATAGAAAGAAAAGAATGGAGAGAAAAAGAAAAAGAAAAAAAAAAAACTAAGGAACGAGGTTAAAAATCTCCTCAATTTAAATGGAGTAAAAAGGACACTCATTTTCAGTATGTTAGCATATAAATGTCCTTATTTTACTAGAAGTCACTTGTATTATCTAAGGTCGAAATTGGGTTTTAACTCTGAGAATTTAGAAATGGCATGATGAATCATCCCAAATCTTTAAAGGGATTACATATGGAAAATAAGACCAAATTTAATTTTTCCAAATTAATCACCAGACTGCAAACAGAATGAACTTCATACATTTTAACTCAACATAAACATTTTCAAATTCAAAGCTCTAGGTGAAGCAAATTCATAGCAGACACAATATCTTATTAGTACCTTTTATGTTAGTACATATGGAACATAAATTACAATTATTGAGAGAGAGTTTTATGGCACTTCTCCAACATTCAAGCATTCTAGTTGCTAGAATTCCAAGCAAAATAACTCCTACACATCATTTCCCTGGGCAGAGGACAAACTTAGCACATAATAGAAAACTAAACTAAAATGAAATTTTTCTGATTCTTCTGCCTCCAGAGTTTGAAACCCTTACCAGGAAGTAGAATTCCAGATGCCAAACACTCCATTACTCGTCTCAAGGCCTCCCCAGCGCCCAAAGGTCTATTACAAGTACCTATAGACTTTTCACATATAAGCTCTAGTGGCTAGAAGATATTAAATTACAAATTAGTACATGCACACCAAGTGTTAAAAGGATTCCAGTTAAATGTGAGCTGACATTTCTATCTACAACGGAGGCCAAAAAGGTTAAAGTCCATTTAACATTTAGGGCCCAATTAACTTTTCCCACTTGATTATCAACTTTTACCCCAGCCAGAGTGTTTAAATCAATCATTTTTGAGATAATATATTCAGAAGACATTTTGTCACCAAAACTTTATTTTTAGTTACCCTGAAAGGATTACTTAAGAAACTGCAGTCATCTAATTGACTTAACAAAGCTTTAACAAGCCTTCATATAGGTTAGTAATAGCCAATAAATAATCAGTGTTCAAACCCAGCCCACCTATCTCCCACTTAACCTAGGAAGCACTCAAACCACAGTAAGACTTCATTTCAGACATCCTGCCCAAACTATTACAACTGGAATTAAAGAAGGACCAAATCTCCATATTTAATAAACTAAAAACTCACAATGCCAATATCAAAGTAATAATTGCTAAATTAATTTAAAATGACCCTTTTATAGCTTTATTTGTTTTATAATGTTCTTTATTGGGTCTTAATTGGTTCAAGCAAAATAATTTCCAAATTAAGTAAGTTTGGCAATATACATTATAAACTACAGTTAAGTGTACTATTCACCTGACTTCAATTACTAATATGAACTTATTTTTAAGTGTCTATACTCAAAGAGAAAGACAAAGAGGGTAAGGGAGCCTTATACTGGTATACCAGGTAATTTTTACTTTAAATGGAAGTAGCACTGAAAGAGAAATGTGCCAGTCAAGCAGGCTTTCCTGGGCAGTAGGTGAAAAAATAATCAACCATCAGTGGAGAGTAAAGTGCCAGAAGACACTTTTTAACAGGTATAGAAACTTTTTGTCAGAAAAAATAGCTCAGTCTGTATAGTATGAATATGATGAAGTAGAAGAGACAAGTTATATTCATAAAAAAGAATTCATATAAAAAGATCCATAATTTTTTTCCAGAACAAAAATAGACAATGCACACCTTAGCTAACTCAGAATATAGCCATCTTACAGTAACATATAATTTCTACAGGATTTCCTCTAACTATAGCTTCAGAATTTGCTTTTAATCATATTTAAGTACTTACCCATCCTTTTAATGGTGCCCATGTGGGGACTCTGTTGCACAAATCACGCAGAATTCGGAGGACAATTACGCATGATTTTAATCCATTTGCCCTTGCCTAAAACAAACGAAATGGTTCCAATATCCCTGTTGAAATCCACCCTTAATTTTAAGGACACTGATCATGGATAGGTTCTTTAAAATGAATACTAATTAGTTAGTCATTCATAAAGTGTCAAGTAAACAAAAAAATCAAGTTCTTAAGAGTAGTAAAATTATGGTTTAGAAAGGCAGGTTTTAAAGTAAAGGAAGCGTATTATTAAAGTCACTTTTATAGCCTCATGGCAACCCCATTTCCAGGCAACTCTGTCTGAACTTTTAGCTTTTCTCACCCCATGTTTGGATTTTATAAGCTATCATTTGAAATTCAGAGTACTAAGCCAAAAAGGATTATGTGATAATTAAATATCACTAACTACAGGAGAAGCTATACTGGGCACTTTACCTAAATTAAAGCATTTTGCTCCTACAATAACCCTAAGAGGCAGAGAGCACCCCCGTTTTATATATTACACAGAAACCATTAAGAGGCAGGTGTTCCAAATGAAACCTGCACAAGGCTACGATAACAATAAGATAATAACAAAGAGCCAACCTGAAACCATTTGGCATGTCGAAGAGACGCCAAGGCGTTCAGGCATTTCTGCCTGTCCAATAAGTCCGGAGGATCTTTCATCGCAACCTTTTCTAATGGGAAAATGGGATAAAGAGAGACAGATACAGTTTGACCAAGGGGTTCCTGTCAAATTACCAAACAATAAAAATAAAAAGAGCAGCATTTGAGTGAAGTAATAAGACTCCCAGAAGATTTCAGGTTTTGGCTTTGTTGCTTTCTTTTTAAATTATGTTCACTATGATTACTTAAGTAAACAGTCAACAGAGCCATTCTGCACACAGGTACAACAGGAGCACAAAGGCATTCGTTCAGTAAACAAATCAATGACCACTGCTACATACAATCTGGGATCTTATTAAGCATGTATATAACACCACAGGGCACAAAATAGGTACATAGCACTTTTTCCTTTGGCAGGGGACAAAGAGTGGAAATCTGGGACCACTAACTAGCAATAACAATTTTTCGCTACAGAAGGGATTTTAATCACTAATCAATTCTTAAGGAAAATTAGGGCTCTCTTAAGTCATCAATTTGAGATATACTAAGAATACACTGAGCATGGCAATTTTATTTTTTTACAACTGAATAAACTCATCCAACAAGATAACCATTAATAGAAACTTTACCCCACTGATGAGAACTCTGCCAGTGTTACCTTGGAGTTTTCTAATTATTTCTTTTCTAAACCAAAATTATTAAAACTACAAATATGAAAAACACTGAAATACACATCAAGTTTTACATAGCTTTTTTTCAAAAAGCAGCAAAGAATACTATCTAAGTACAACTATTTGACTTGCCTTAATATTTCAAAGTTGGATTAGATGGCCCAGAGCAGCAAAATTTAGAACTCAAATGTGTGATTAGTGACAAATATCCATATTCGAGATGTCACAAGATACTAAATCCACGTTTAGATAGCCAAATTTATTTCCTCTAAGCCACTAGGAAGTGGGTTTTTAAACTTTTGAAGACTTGGTGCATTACTTAAATGCATACAACATACAAATGTTTCTTGGAGAACAATTCTTTGACTAATCCAATTAAGTCATATTCACCATCCTCTTTTAAGAACTCTCTTAGCAAGTCCACCAACACTCCTTCCTGGTATAATCACGACAGTCACAAAATCAGCAGTATGTCTATGTGGGCTTTCCTTATTGGCTGCAACATGTAAAGGCTGAAGTGCTACACACTTATTTTTTGACCAGGCGAGCTCTACAGCAGATACTTGCATTGTTTCACATTAATCTCTGCCAACAAATTCAAAACACAGGGTCCCATTTCATCACCCCTTTTTACTCATAAAATGGAAAGCCTCAAAAAGAACTGTTAATATGTTTTTATTTATAAACATAAGCAAACATACTATGGGTACTTATTTCATAGGTGATCTAGTTCCTGGCCTTGCTTAATTATGTCTTTTTAATGACACAAAGCATACAACTCACTCATTTTCATGTTTATATGTGAAAATGTTTAACTGTGGTCACTACAAGCATCTGAGTAAAGCTCACGTACAAGGTAGCACAAACTACTATAAATGAACAATTAGAATCTCTTAAAAGTTAGACATGACAAAGGTTGACTGACTGCTAAATAATGTAATCCCAAGAAAAGGTATGGACCGTGCTTATTTTTTAGGACTTCAATCTTTAAGTTAAGAGTAAAGCAAACTAAGTTTTATTCTATCATTGTATCAAGTAGGAGTATTTGGAAGCAGAGGGTCAATGGAAGAAGGGAGTGAGTCAGAGGAAGTTTGGATAGGAAAAGACAAGGCAAAACAACTCTTTGAACTTTCTGATACTTTCGTCCAGTGAACAGAGCTTGTAATTAACATCTGCTCATCACCACAGAGACATTTTTATTTAATGGCAAAAATGTTTAGACAAATTCTTTCATTCCCAAAGTCAGATTATATCCATTAATTCTTATTAAAAAATAAAAATAAAAATACTGACATCTGCTTGCTACAGACAGTCAACATTTGGAGGCAGCAGATTCTACTAAAAAGAGATGAAAGGGACAGGCAGTGAACAGAAGACTTCCACCGGAATCCTTTTTATATCACCATCACAATGGCCATGTTTCTTTTCTTCATGCTCTGACCGTCAAAAAGTCAAAAGATCCAAAATGTTTCAATATTCATGAGGTGGGAAACAGCAGAAGAGATGTAATCATTTATCTCATTTTATCTTCTTCAAAGTTTCTTATTTTTAAACTATATAAATGTATATGGCACTGCAGTGCTACTTATAAGCCCTGCTTGCCTATTTCCTTTATATAATTAATTACACAGTTTTTTATATTTTCATTCATTAAAAAAAATAACTTACTTAATGTGGCAATCACAGGATTGCTGCTAGAAAAACACTGCTACTTCTCAAAGAAGAAGCTCAAGTTTAACATTTCTGTGTGAACTTTAACATAGGTGTTTCAATTTTGCGGGAAAGCAAAGCTTTTCTGATAAAAAGGCATCTTGGAGTCTTTAACTTAGAAACAATGGAACTGTGAGCCATTTCATTTTTTCCTACAGTGACCAGTAGAACAGATAGGGGATAGCAACAAAAATGACAAAAGCAAAGCAAACAGCTTTTTAAAAACTTCACTGCTCAGTAACCTGGTATCAGGGCATGAAGGTACATAAAACATTCTAAACAATGGAAGCACTGAAAAGAAGTCTATTATGCCTAACTTCATTTATTTGGTTAGAGGTTAGATCAGTGACCAGAAAAACACATATGGCAGGAAATGCTGGTCAGTTTCCCTCCATCCCTTACATGCAAGCTAACTCTTTGCCCGTTCACAAAAACACTAGCCTGGAGATGGGGTGGGGAAAAGCCAGAACATGACTATGTTAAATAGGATTTCTGTGCCTGGAACCTGGGCTCTTCAAAGGTAAAATAACCAAGCTGGGTTATCACGAAGGCCTCCTTAACATTTCAAAGTTGGAATGAAGCTGAGCTACTGAGTTGACAGCATTTCCAGAGTAGCCTGAAGATACCCAGACAGTCCCTTCTCCCAATTCCTTGAGGCTTTGCGGAGAGCAGACATTATGCTTCAAGTCACTGCCCGTGTGAAATCTCAGGCCACAATAATGTAAACAGGTAAATGTAGCACTAGGGTAAAACAGAGCACTGTTCTCCTAATTTATGGTAGAAACATCACTAGATAACACTTTTCTTCAGTGCCTCAGTAGGCAGTGAGCCACTGGAAAGATAGTGGCTACAGGTTTGCACTGGATAATGTAGGTCTAGCAGCAGGGGAAGGCAGGAAAATAAAGCCTGCAGCATTGATATAAATCCTAGTTGTGATCTCTGGACTGGTCTTCCACCTAGCAGGACTCATGCTAGCGAACTTCTGCCAAAAAGCATCAGAAGTTCACACTGGCACAAATACGGAAAAGGGACTCTTGGGCAATTTCTCTGTGAACCCCTGAGAATCTACCTTCATACTGAGGGCTGCGGTTTATCTTAGCCTTAGCCACAAGTGCCTCTGTAGTTTCCCTATCCACTTGGTTTCAAATTGCACTGTAAATACAATAAGCAGTTGGATTTATCAGCCTCATAGCAAATATACTTCTGGTTTAAAATCACAAGCACCAAAAGAAGCTTAGACTGTGATGCTCAGAATAACTATATCAGCTAGGATGCTCCTATGATCATCCTAGATAGTAACTGGACTTAAGAGTCAGAGGAAACCGGTAAAACGTGAGACTTTCTTCATTTATACAACAGGACAATTATCTACCTCATAGAACTGTTGTGAGGGTTCAAATAAATCATATATGAGAAAGTGCTTATAACACAGTATGTTATAAAATACCTTAACAAAGCTAAATCCTCAATATATATTACTTGAATTCTGAGATGTCCACTGTTAATGCTTCTTGCATACCAGACAGTTCTATTTGATCAGATAATATGCTAGCTACAAAAATTCATTTAACAGATTTTCTTTTGATTGCCTACTAAGTATTAGGTACCACTCCAGGTGCTAGGGATAAAGGACAGAGGTAGGGAAAAAGACACCTGTCTCAATGAATCATAAACTTTATAGTAAGACAGCTCATTATTAGCACTGCAGCAAATACAGTATACTGATTCCAATACTACACTTCAATGGCTATTTATGAGTTTAACTGTGTTTACATTCACTTCTTCAGACCTATCATGTACATATTATTCTCACTGTGAACTCAAGGCACTTTGAGTAGATGAGTTTGTGCTGTGACATTTTTTAGTAAGCTGAGTAACTACTACTATTTACTAAGCAATCACTTTGTGCTGAGTATCGTACAGGTTACATTACATAAATTCTCTCATGAAACAACTTTCTAAAGTATTCATTACCCACATTTTAAAATAAAGAAACCTGTCCAAGGTCACAGAGTAATAGTTAATGGAGTTAAGAATCAAACACTTGGCTGCCAGGCACCAAGGTCTGTGCTTTTTCTCCTGTGCCTTCTTTAGCAGGAAGCATGTAGTTATGGGGAATGGTTATTCTACAGGGCCTTCAAGTAAAGGGTTAGAATATGGAAAAAAGACTGACGGCACAGGAGAACTCTTACCTGTGAAACAGTAAACCACACCAAAGAGATTCACTATGTACTCTGGCCACTGAAAATCTAAACAATGATTTGAAACGAGCAGTTAGATAGATCCACTTCTGCAGAGACAACCCTGAGGAGATAAGTGTGATGCTCTTCACCTGCCCCAGTCCTCCAGTTCTGCCTGCTCTCAGACTTTTTTTCCCTTTTTTGATTTTACCCAAATATGTGGCAAGTGAAGAGAGGGAAGAGAAAGACATAAGGTATGTATTGCGAACAGCCTGTTTGTTTTGTGGGAGGGGAGAAATTGAAATTCTATAGGAAAATGTCTCCCAAAAAGTTACAATGCCTATTTTTTTTAACTCTGAGAAAGAAAATGAGTGCATATTTTTTTAAAGAGATCTCTCTTAAACTCAGAAATTCCTGGAACCCAAATGAATCTTGTGCTTTCACCCCATGCAGCTGAAAAGAACTGCATCAAGGCAAGAGGAGCCATCTGGTGTGATAAAACAAATCCTACAGAATTGTACAGCCCAGGTCTCAAATGCTTAGTTATACTGGATCCTCAAAGTTGCCCAGGAATACAAAAAACTGCTAGTGCAGATCAAAAACCTCTGACAGGGACTTCCCCGGTGGCACAGTGGTTAAGAATCCACCTGTCAATGCAAGGGGCATGGGTTTGATCCCTGGTCCAGGAAAATCCCACATGCTGGGGAGCAACTAAGCCCGTGCCACAACTACTGAGCCTGCGCTCTAGAGCCCGCGAGTCACCACTACCGAATCCCGCACACCCTAGAGCTTGCGCGCCGCAACTACTGAGCCCATGTGCTGCAACTACTGAGCCCGCGTGCTGCAACTGCTGAAGCCGTGCGCCTAGAGACTGTGCTCTGCAACAAGAGAAGCCACTTCAATGAGAAGCCCGCGCACCACAATGAAGAGTAGCCCCCACTTGCCACAACTAAAGAAAGCCCACACACAGCAACAAAAACCCAACACAGCCAAAAACAAATTAAAAATTTTAAAAAAACAAAACTTTGACAAAGTCCAAATTAGACAAAATGAGCAAATTATAAGAGATAACAAGTGAGTCAACAGGGCAGTGAGGTTAAGGAAAACAGCTAAGTAAATCTTTCTGCCATTTAAAAGGAGAGGAAGTAACGTGTAAAACATTAGATCCAAGCTGATTCTTCCATCTTACCTGATCCCACACAATTATGCTACCATCACCTGATGAGATTCATATTATAAAGAGGTCTTGGGATCCTTTAGTAACCCAAACACCTTGAATAGAGACTATAACTCTCCTACTCTCCTACAAATTCCATTCTGTAATAACGAGTCTTCTAGTAAGGGTGCAATATTCTAAGAATCTGTTTTCAGGTTCTCTGAACATAAAGTTATAAAGGCAACAGATTAAGCTTAAGGGCATCACTGAAAACTGATAAAATCCCATGTAAGTGCACAAAGCCATGGGGAAAAAGAAGCCTGATATTCTCAATACTTTTAAAGTAATGGAAGGGATATCTACAGCTACAAGCAAACATTATCTAGTCTTCGGCAATTTCAAATCTAGACAAATCTAGCCTTTGGCAACTTCAATCTTCTTTCATCTCTCTATACTCAAAGAATTTTTAATAATATCTATAATTATAACTAAGAAATGGTTAGTTTTACACTAGAGGGTCAAGAGAACACAGCTTACCAGAATTAACAGAATTCTCTTGATACTTCAGAAATCATTTTACAGTTCTACAGTTAATGGTGAACTGTAAAGCTGTTAAAGAAATTAAGTCATTTAAGATTGGTTCTTCAGAGGTGTTAGAGATACTATATGCAGCCAAAAAAAAAAAAGTACAGGCATAAACCTAATTATAGCTTGGATGCATTTTAATTTTAAACTATGACTCATAAATGTGTCTAGTTTATATCCGTCGGGTATGGTATAGCTGGTTTTAGTTACCCCAGAAGACTTTTTACAAAAGGAGTCTATCACTTTTACTTTAAGAAATCCTGAGTCATGTCTGCCAAAACTCGAAATTCTAACATCTCTGGTAAATGTGTCTTTTTCTTCCTTTATCATCAACTTGAAATAAATTAAGACACTAACCAATACTTCTTGCTGCACTGGTATTTCAGGTAGGGGAATAAGCAATGGAACCTGCTGAATGTCTAATGATGAAAAAACAGCAACAGGGAGTCCCCCCCACCCCACGTTGGTCCAGTTAGGCCGCATTGCCTCTAAACTGTCATGAGAGGGAGGGGCCAGTTGGTCAAAGGTCTGACACAGGGGAAATATCACATGGCAAGTTTCTAGGGACAGGACTGAGAGGCAGTAACAAGCTAATGTGAAAGGATAAAAATATCAAAAAAGAAACCCAGTTCCATCATTACTTCTCAAAACTGAAGAGATTTATCACTCTTTTATACGATGGCATTGCCATGCAGAAATTCTTTTTAACTTCAGAAGAAAATTAGTTTAAAGCATGATTCCCACATATATAAAATTTTAAATGTTAACAGGATCACAAACCTCCTAGAAATTTACTAAAGATTATTTATTAAAAAAAAAAAATCAGTCCCCCAATTTGTATCTCTTACATTATAAAACATTTACACTTAGGCAATTAGATAAAGCATAATTCTTAAGAGGTTATATAGTTATTAGAAGTCAAGAGCGATGTGCAAATGAGTAACCTGACACAATAAATGAGTAAATTTGAAAATAATACTGTTTTGAACCACATTTAACCCTAAAATCAGACCTAATAACCAAGCCACACAGAATAGGTTGGCTGATACCAATAACACTGCAATACTAGACAAAGTAAAACAGAACACCAAAACAGTATAAAAATTAAAGTGGATTTAAGACCAACATGATAAGCACAGGTTTTTGAATTAATTAACGTATCTTATATTTCCAATATAAACATTTTTGCAAAATACAGTGATTGTGTAAATAAAGCTGCTTAAAATACTACAAGTGGCGTAAAACAAATGAAGACAGGTATTTCTTAAATCCATAAAACATAATTAACATAGTATTCAAGAGAGTGCTTATGTGAACAAAACAAATATATATTTATATATATACGTCTATCTGTCTATATATATATATATATATACACATGTGTACCTCCGTCCTTCTTCTCCAATTCGTCCCTAATTAGAGGGGAAGTAAGTATCACCTTCAAAGTTAGCGTGGGTTCTTTTGTATTCCGAATTATAATAGATGCCTCATCTACACATTGTTCCACTTGATATTTCTCTTCTGTGAGTTTCTGAAAGTCACAGAGATTTCAAAAATACCCAATTAATTAAAATTTCAAAAAATGAATGATTGCCCCTTAGTTTTTAAATGTTATTAACGATTAGTATTACTGTGCTAAAAGAGCAAACAGTCTTTAACTAGTTCTTTAGTGTAGAGGTAACATTTTTCTCTCCTCCCAACTTACCAGCAAATCCTTTCTCCATCCCTCAAATAGCAACCACAATGTCAATCATCTATACAATTATTAAACAACATTTAAAAACCATTCTTTCTAATATTTGAAAATCAAAGTTACCAAAAGCATCATTATATGAGAAAAGGTAAATTATTGTTCTTGAAATTATTACAGAGGACAATTATAGAATAATAAACCCCCAGTTTAGAGAGCATTCCTAGCAGTTTATTATTCTATAATTGTTCCTCTGTACCGGTCTGTGGCCTGTTAAGAACCAGGCCGTACAACAGGAGGTAAGTGGCGGGCAAGCAAGGGAAGCTTCATCTGCTCCCCCACATGGCTCGTATTACTGCCTAAACCATTCCCCCCCCATGCACCCCCATGGAAAAACTGTCTTCCACAAAACCGGTCCCTGGTGCCAAAAAGGTCGGGGACCACTGCTCTAAACCAATAACTTTTTGATAGGACAGCCTAAACAGGAACTCCTACTTGCTAAGAACTTATAAGATTAGATAGGTTTTTATATAAGATTATGTAGATTTTTAAAGAAAATCAAGTAAGAATGAATGAAAAAGGATCTCTGCACAGTTACTCATCAGCAAAAAAGTTAATATAAACAAGTAACTAACTTCCTAACAACAGGTCTCAGAGATCATACAAGTGAGACCTTCTTCAGGGCAAGTCATCTGACATCCACAGGGAAATGTACTTTGCTTCTTTTAACATACAATTATACACATACAAAAAATAATCACCAATTAGAATCATATATTGTTATATTTAACGTATCATTAAAGTTAATAGTTTAATAAGTTGTGCAGGGCCATTCTTGGTGGTGAAATTTATTATCTACTATCTGACATAAAAAGCTGAACGGAAACACTCCTGGGTCTCTACTCATCACTGAGCATTGAATGAACTCAAAGCCATTTATATAAAACCAGCATTTTACCATTAAACATCCCAAAAAAGACAGAAAATAGAAAATTCATTACCTTAATTTCGAACAGAGGAAACCAAGGAAGGGAAAAGCCACACAGTGGCTAGAAAAACCAGAACTAGAATATAGAGAAAAAGCAGAAAACGGCTCACATTCATTTTGCCACTATAAGAGCATTAAAGATGTATCAGAGAAAAAGCAAACTAAATTTTTTAATTTAGTTTGAAATTGAAACTAAATTTCAATGGCCCAGTGATTAAGAATCCACCTTCCAATGGAGGAGATGCGGGTTCGATCCCTGGTCGGGGAACTAAGATCCCACATACCACGGGGCAACTAAGCCTGCACGCTCTAGAGCCTGCACGCCACAACTAGAGAGTCCACACACCACAACTAGAGAGCCCACATGCCACAACTAGAGAGCCCACAGCCATTAGAGAGCCCACGTGCCGCAACTACTGAGCCCATGCACCACAACTAGAGAGAAGCCCACGTGACACAATGAAGAGCCCGCACACCACAACTAAGACCCGACACAGCCAGATAGATAGATAGATAAAATATTTTAAACGATAAAATTTAAAAAAATAAAAAATAGGTCTCATGTATATGTCTTAAAAAAAATTACACATGCAGATCACCATAAGACACATCCAAAGTAATAAACATATGGTATGAGTTTTGGGCTAGACTAATTCTAAGTGATTCTGGTTTTGGTCATCCTTCTCCCTTGCTCAAGGAAGTACTAAAATCACCCTAGAAAAGAGTATGTAGAGAAAAGGTATGGCACAACCCCAATTAATTAAGGTACTTTGATAACTGAAAGTTTTGCTATAATAAGTGCTCAGGAAAAAGATTTTTAATTCACAAGAAAATAAGATCATATCATATCAGAGATTGGTTTTCCAAATAAACACCAAGAAAACAAAGGGGAGGTAGTGATTTTTAAAGGTAAAAATCACATTTAAAATGATTTTCTGAAATATTATTAGTAATAAAACTATGTCTGTGCTTATGTGTACATATGTGGGTGTATATATGTGTGTACATGTATACAATTTAATATAAAATGGGTGTACAATTACATCCCCATTTTATTTGGGTACCTTTACCCAAACACCTATGGTCATGGATCTAACCATCACACAAAGCAGCCGGTTTCACTGCGGGATAACTCTATTGGCTATGGTAAATTCAAATATGTTTCTTTTTTTTTTCAGCAGTTAAAAAAAAAAATTTTTTTTAATACATCTTTATTGGAGTATAATTGCTTCACAATGCTGTGTTAGTTTCTGTTGTTTCTTATAATGTCCACCACTGGTCTTAAGAGTTCAGGCCACCTTTACCTTTTCCAAGAAGCTCTTCAAAGATCTGAAGATATCTGTGTCTTTTTTCGGCTTCTCTAGGCTAAAAAGCCCTCCTCTCTTCAACTTTGAAACAGTTTACACAGCCCACACTCTCTCCTGGGTCCCTCCCTTGAACACCTGCTAGCTCGGCAAGAACATTTTAAAACTGTGGTGCCCAGAAATAAAGACCCTCACTCAGGAGAGAAAATGCAGAGTTCACACAGTTGTGATCTACACAGAGAAAGTTCTATTAATGCAACTTAAGCTCCAATCTCCTCTATCTTCAATACTCAAGAAATATGACAGATCGTCAGGATAAGAACTTCAGTTTCTTAGTGCAAATGGTTCTCAACCCTTTTTCCATCCTGACATACCTGAAAATATGACCACTCTCATAAACAGGACTCACTAAGGGGAACAGAAAAGGGGGTGAGATGGTTGGAAAAGCCTCTATGTCCAACCCTTTGATCACTGCTTTAGCATAGGTCTAAGAGTAACAATGTTCACTACAATAAAAGCAGAAATAAAGATTAAATTTTAAAACAATATAAAAAATAATGGAAAAAAGATGAATTTTGTTAACATTCTGATAACAAAAAGTATAGTTATTCAGAAACCCGTTACTGAGCTTTCCATTTCTTAAAGCTTTATTGTACTCCATGTTGCTTACCACTCTCCCTCCCCAAATGATCACATAAGGATTTAAAATAATTTTTTAAAAGAAATGAATTTAACCCTTGCAAGAACAGAAACCTTTCTTCAATCAGAATTGAAAATGGAAAAGCCAAATGTTTGTTCAGTCACTTAGAAAACCTTAAGATCTAAAAATGATAAAATAAAACAGTGCTCCAGAAGTTAATACAGGAGAATGTGTCAACAAGTAACACAAATTTGAGTGTCAGGAACAGTAGATTAAAAAATCAGGAAGATGGTTTTGAAGATCAGTTGGTGAATATGAAAGAAAATGATCCAGTAACAAAGCTAATAAAAACAAATTTAGAATTTACATTACTTGGGGGGAAAAAGTCTCTTTAGAAGAAATACAAATACAGGAAACCAACAACAAAAAAAGAGAGCATTCAACAACTCAAGAGTTTGACCTTGTATACCTGTATCTATTTATGTGACATGGATGTAAGGACTAACTGATATGAAATCATCAAAAAGCTATAATCTGATTATACCACAGAAAACACATCTGAAATTGAAAGGTGATCATAGCTTCCCAATTAGTGATGCAACCAGCCCTTGGAGCAGGCTGGCAGAGCAGGTCCTAAGGTGACCACAGCCCCAGACGAACGGGCTGACTTCAGCCCTGAGGAGCCCTCAGCCTCCAGCAGCATCCTCCAGGAAGCATGACAATATTAAAATTTTCTAAATGCATCCCAATGTGAAAAAGGTTTGGAAACAAGGAATTAATAGCGACTTTCCATTAACAGAATGAATGAGTGAAGTTAAATTAACAGTCTTCAATTAAAAAAATTATCATCTATGGAAGTCTCCAGTTGTCTAGGCTCTTTTTGATCTTTCAATTCTTTTCTGCATTATACCAACCTTTCTAAGAGTTTTATAATGCTGAGAGGCCTAGTCTGGAAAACATGAAGACTGTCAGCAACACACATCTGAAAAATTTAAGACTGTACTTTAAGAGCCATCTTAATTTGGTAAATATATCCTTAATACTAATCACCAGAAGTTTGCCTTAGATGTAATGGATGAGTCACTGACCCAGAGTAGCCGTATTCTTTTTGCCTGTACCTACCCTTTACTATTACCAATTTCTTATTATATTTATCAAGGTCACGACCTATTTTTACCTTTTTACAAATTCTCCTAGAGGTACAATTAAACTGTACTCACCTGAATCTGAATAGGAAGATTATCTTTGACTGTATTTAACAGGGTCTCTGTGGGTTTGTCTTTGCACATTAAAACCAGCTCCAAGTCCATATCATCTTTAATCAGCAAGCCTTTTGCAACCAGGCCAATCCTCATTACACCACATAATGTCCGACCACCTTGATCCCTAAAAATAAAAGTCTGAATGATTACTTTCACAACCTATTTCCCAAACTATAACTTCATCATCACTTGGCTTTCTGGCTAACCATATGAATTGATAAGGGAGAACATAAATCCAAATAACCAAAATTCTGCAAAAGTACGTCTCAGATTTAAGGCTCATAAACTATCTACCACAAAGAATCAATAGGGAGAATATTTCAGACTACAGATCTTTCAATACTTTATTAAATCTATATTGCTTAGGAAAATCCAAAAATACTGTATCCCCTTAAATATCTTTTCAATTTTCCTAACTTCCTCCTTCTGTCTTTTAATTAAGTAATTAAAGAATTGTGAGAAACATGAACACCGTGGTATACTAAGAAAGAGCATCAGGGTGGAAATTAAAAGACCTGAGCTCTACTCCTAGTGGTGCCTGCTGCTGGCTCAGTATATGTAACTGTAAAATGGCTATCCGCTAGATAAGCCTTAGCTCATCCCTTCTAGCTGTAGCATTCTAGGAATCCATAAAAGTTTCTGGGGAAAGGAGAATGATGTGATAAAAGTAAAGAGCTGAGGAACCCAAAGATGATCTGCCAACACAGGCATTCCATATCCAGCGGTAGCTAAAAGAACAAACATTCAAAGAACATCAAGTCATGAACGGTGTGTAAGAATACTGTTAACATCTATCCTTGATTTTAATACCAAAAGTTTCTTATTGGTTCATTTCCCTCAATCACAAGTGAAAATGTAACTAAACTGAGCGGTCATTCAACAAGCAAGCAACTGTTTGAGTATGGAAAACATACTAAAGGAGCTCCAAACTCTCCTGCTCCTGAGGCTCACACTGCAGATTAAGTACAAAAGCTGTTTAAAACCTGCTTCAAAGGGAAGAGAAAGGTGACATCTGAGAATAAACTGAGTGCCACAGATCTCATTAAACCTTACAAAGAGAGCCCTGTATTTGAAAGACAAGGAATGCGAATCTCAGAAAAAGTGATTAATTGCTCAAGTTCACAGAGAGTAAAATGGCAAAGCCGAGATTCAAACTCAAGTTGGTCTGACCATAACACTCAAGTTCTTTATATAATTACGCTGCTTCCCAATTTCAGAAAAGAGAGAGGTCAAAATTAGAGAGGTCAAGCAAGGCAACCTGCAAGTGTGACTTCAGCAGAGTCGTGATTTGGTTAAATAGAAAAAAAGGTCATTCTAGCTGGAGGCAAAGAATCAGCAGAGTTGGGCCCAAGTCAGCAGAGTGGGGAATGAACTAGAGAAAGGAGAAGGGAGAGAAGTAAATTGTGGCAGTGGAAACAAGACAGGAAGTTATAAATAACCCAGCCAGGGCTCAGTGCCTGACACTGCTTAGAGATTCAGTAAACGTTAAATCAATGAAAAACTATAAGGGTGGTACAAGTATAGAAAGAAAGAAAAAGCATTTTGAAGGAAGTGAACCAAGTATGGAATTATTTGATATTGAGAATAGAGTCTAGGGCTTCCCTGGTGGCGCAGTGGTTGAGAGTCCGCCTGCTGATGCAGGGGACACGGGTTCGTGCCCAGGTCTGGAAGGATCCCACATGCCGCGGAGCGGCTGGGCCTGTGAGCCATGGCCGCTGAGCCTGCGCGTCCGGAGCCTGTGCTTTGCAACGGGAGAGGCCACAACAGTGAGAGGACTGCGTACCGCAAAA
>NW_006796211.1:1339957-1351457 GCF_000442215.2 Lipotes vexillifer
AAAAAAAAAAAAAAAAAAAAAAAAAAGAATAGAGTCTCATCTCTGATTCTTTTTTCTTCTATATCCCTGTTCTTTCATCTTCTCATTCTCCCAAATCTAGTAACAGTTTTTAAATTCGCCCTCTGTAATCACCCTCGAACCCCTGCCTTCAAACTAGCTTCTTTTCAGGCTCTTACTACCTCTCACCTAGACCACCTCAATAACTTCCTCTCCACTGGCCTTACTAAAACTAACCCCTACCATCTATCTCAGCTACTGTATGTATACAGTATGTTGCAACCAGAACAGTCTTCCAAAAGCACCACATGGATGGAACTCTGCCTGTTATTTTCCTGGTATTCCACTGAACACTTAGACATGAGCATATTGGGAGGCAATTGAGGAGACAGCATGACTTCCTGCTTCGAATCCCAGCTCTGCCACTTACTGTGTGACACTGGACAAATTACAAATTACTTGACTCTTTTGAGCCTGCCTTCTCATTTGTAAAAACGAAATAATACCTTCCTCAGAGTGGTACTGAGAATGTCATTTAATTAGTGTAAGTAATGAACTTAGCCCAGAGCCTGGCATATATTAATAGCTCAATATTCCTTAAACAGTCCCTATACTTTCTCACACCTAGATCTTTGCTGAGATTTATTTCTTCTTCCACTTCCACTGCCTGACAAAACCCTACTCATCCTCTGGACCTACTGCAAACGCTACCTCCTTCATCAAGTTTTTCCTGATCTCCCGAACCAGCATATAGTCTCTCCTTGCTCTGTATTTTCACATTTTTGTCACGGATACGTGAAGTAAAGATGCTAAGAAAAATGGACTGGGAGTCCGACAGACTTGAATGTGAATCCTGACTCCACCACACACTCACTCACTGACCTTAATCAAGTTAGAGTTTGTTAATGATTCTGAGTTCCTGTTTTTTCATAAGTAGTGGAAATCTCTTAAGTAAAATGGGGGTGGAGAAGGGGGATAACAATAATAGAGACTAGCAGGTTTGTTGTAAAATAATGTGAAAAGTAATCTGGTACAGTAATTGGCACTCAATAAATGGGAGACATTCTTAACTAGCCATTATTAGCTTGCTTATTACATTCCATATCATAATTATGATATACTTGGTCTTATCATGTATAAGACAGCATGACTGAGCAGAGAAACTAAATCCTAATTCAGTTCTGAATTTTAATAATGAATTTGAATATGATGTATTGTAACACAAGTGACCCAGATACAGGGAACTAATTAAAATTAAGCTAATATTCCTAAAATACAAATAGTGTGAACTTATTCAATTTATTTGACTTGTAAGTCAGCTTGTAAAGAGATAAAATAACAGCACACAGGTAAAAGCTGCCTAACAGTCTCGGCAATAGAAGGTGCTTAGTAAATATAAGCTAGCCTTCCCCATCTCTATGCCCTCTGTAGTGCTTAGCATACTTCAGGAGCATAATACGTATCTATGACCAGAACACACCTCTGTTCTTGGACGCCTCTGTTCTAAGGACACAATCGTTCTGCACTCCTTGAGTTCTACCACATGGGAAGAACCATACACAAGTGCTCAACCCCGGAATGTTTCACAAACTGGAAACAATTTACAGAGACAATCAATAGCCTGCACACAGAGCACTCTATTTAAAGATCCAAACAAAGCATGAAGTATGTTATCTTTTAAAAACCTTGAAAACTCAGTGACCTGATCCAGTTAAGCAAAAGTCTACTGGAGCACTTTCCAAAGGTCTGCTCAGCCTTGACAGCAAACAGAAGATGTATTTAGAAGGCCTGAACTTCACTGAAAAATAAAACTCCACTTAGAAATAGTAAAAATAGCAAATTTTATATGTATTTTACCACAATAAAAAAAAGTTTTTAAAAGGGTATAAACATATTCCAATGTGCAATTTAAATATGTAATGTGGTAATTCCCCGGCGGTCCAGTGGTTAGGACTCAGCATGTTCACTGCCATGGCCGGAGTTCAATCCCTGGTCCACGAACTAAGACCACGAAAACCACACAGCGTGGCCAATCATTCAATCAATAAATAAGGAATGCATGACTATTTAACTTGCACAGGGACTGGGATTTAACTTGCACTTGGACTGGTCTAGATTACTGGATGATACTACTAATTACCATGAACCCCCAAATTTGACAGTATCTTTTTTAAAGCCATCATATGCAAGAAAAAGTGAATTACTGCCAAGAAACTTCTAGCTGACAAGTCCCTGACTAGATACAATGTATATATTACCTGTAAAAAGCTAACAAAGTCAAGAAAATACATTCTTCAGCTAAAAACTGATACTGATCTTCTTTCATCTGAAGATGGAAAGGTTACACTATCATTCAGTTAAAGATATCAATTTATTACTACTTTCCCACTATTATCTGCTTACCACAGATTTAGAACTGAAAGCCTGAGAAAAAATTCTGTAACTTCTATCCTCAATTTACCAGTTGCAGCCAAAGTAATGTTCTTAATCCTATTAATACAATAGAGTCAAATGAGCTACATTTTTCAAAGTAAACGATACAATTATTCCAATCATAGTGACATTGCTCAAAACAATAACTCTAAGTTTAGCAAGGCATAAAAAGTTTCCTAGTTATCATTCAGCTTCATCTCATTAATCTCTTACTGTTGTTGCAGCACTGGGAATACTGTGTTATAATTGTTGAAGGGTCTGGCTCCCATTAGGCCTTCATTCATTCCACAAATACCCAATAAGCATTTACTATATGCAAGATACTGTACTGGATCCTGGAAATCAACAAGGCAGATAGAGTCATAAAAACCTTTAGAGTATATTCTCCTGCACTCTCTCTTCTACACCAGGATTTTTAAATACCTGACAAAAATGACATTCTATGATTTTCCCAGAGACCAAAAACACTACTATTTATTTCTGAATTTAGGAGGCTAAACCAACACATGAAAAAGATGACATAGCATAACCTCCAAAAAAGAGAAGTTTTTTTTAAAAGGGCTTGGTGCTTGCTCCCTCAAAAGGCATCCTGAACAGGTCTATCTTCTTTTTCTGGTCTAATCATTATTCCTTTCTTGCTTTCCCTGCAAATTTAACTCAGAAAAATTCCACAAACATTTACTTCCTTCTTTACAGTCATATAAATGAGAGAACCCAAAGAACACCAAACAACAAATGTAACCCAGTGGGACGGGACACTGGGCATTACAGGACAGCACCACAAATGTCAGGTCACACTCACTTGGAATAGGAGTCTACAGCCTCATCCTTCTTCACTTCTGTCTCACCCTCTGCTTTTGTGCCTTTATTTGTTTCATCCAGCCAATCCGAGACATGTTTAAGAGCACACTCAACAGTAGACACCATATTCTGAACAGCTTCAAGTTCCTCCGGAGATGGATAAATTGTTGAATGTTTCACCATAACATGGCGATCATCATTGGCAAAAGATCTAATAGATCTCTGTCAGAAGGTGAAAGGAAACTATTACTTCAATAAAAGAAATGTTACCTGAAAAGGATGACTTACAAATATATTTAAGTCAAGTCATAGCATTGTCAAACTGCTGTGAAACAGTTAACACTGAGACAATGAAAAACTGCTCAAGAAAGGTAGTAAAACCCCATCTTGCCAAACTCCACACCAGAAAATTAGAGATCTTTCATTCATATTTTGGAAGAGTTCACCCAAGTTACATTCAGTATTATGTATATGCCATTTTAGCTCATTCTATGTGTTTTCAATACCACGTCAAAAAAGGTCATCCATATCACACATCATCTACAAGAAACAAGATACTTCCTAGCTTCGACAGAGTATCTAGAAATGCATATGGGTGACTCATGATACCCAGTCACTCCTTTCCAAAATCCTGGACACCTCTGCATCTAGAAAAATTGAGATTTTGTAACACAGTAATAACACAAAATACAAAGTTATATGTGAACAAGATAGTAAAACTATGGACCACATTAGAATATTATTTATTATTTGGCATTCAAACTTTGGTGTGAAGCTTTAATTTTTTAAATAGATTAGTAGGAGATATTCCAAATTCCAGAATGGGGAAAATACATATTGTAAAATAATTAATTTTCCAAACTAATTTACAAATGTATTCACATTCTCAATCAAAATCCCCTCAAGATAGATTTATTTTAATACTCAACAAAAATAATTTTAAAGCTCATTTTGGGTGGGGGGAGGGAAGTCATGAGTGTATCAAGAACTATTCTACAAAGGTGGATGGGTGGTACCATTATGCTAAAATATCAAAAATGTTAAAAGCAATAATTAAAATGATATGCTGGCCCAGAAATCAGTGGAACAGATTACAGCCTAGAAACAGAATGAATTTCATGAAAATTTAAAAGAGTAGATCCTTCACACTCATGAGTCACACATCCAAAAACCTTTGAATATTTCCAAATTTACAAATACCATAAAGACACTTGTACCAGTACAGAGCAAAATGAACAAGGAAAACTTGGTGAGTTTCCATAAAGCCAAAAGTATTTGACTTAAAGGGTGGCGACAGTGCCCTAACTTACATGAAATTATGTGCTAGCAGACAGTAAATATTTTGTTTTAAAGTCTTTACTGCAAAATAATATATTTGCAATGCTTCATCAGTCTTGTCTCTTTTGTTTCAATGTCAATGTTTTAAAATCAGATTAATTTGGACACTAGTAAACTAATATTACAGTATCATTGTCCCCTACAAAATGAAGCAAGTTATAACTAAAAAGGTAAGTAATCCTTTGAAACCCTCAATTATTACATAATAAAAGTTACTAAATCAATCATGAAGCTTTCCTTTTTTCTAGACAAAAGCCAAATCTCTGTCTAGATTTCTTTCTTGCTCTCAAAGTCCATGACCAGTTTTCCAACTGGAGAAGTCTTTTGCTACAAAGAAAAAAACTTTTTAACCACTTCATGAGATTTACTTATATATCCCAAAATAAGTTAACAAGAAAACAAAAGAGCCATGTAACAAATTGGAGATGCTAGGTTGTTCTAGGGATTATAACTTATTGATAGTTAACTTGCTCTTTAAAGAAGAAATTCCACAAATATTTTAGTTCTGGATGGTGGGGGAAAAATTGTTAACTTGAGATTTTCTCTGTCATTTAGTTTTATGATGAGTTACTAAATTACTAAATTAAGTTACTCAGTCCTGCACACTGGCCACACCTTAGGAAAATTACATACTGCTTACCTAACACAAACCTTTTGGCCTTTCTCTCACAAAAAACATAAGACTGCCAATGTTAAACCCAAGAATCTACTGGATGTGATAGGACAAGCATCATGAAACAGTAATGAAAGAACTGAATGAATGGTATTACCACCCCCAAAAAAGAAAGCTACCTTATTTACCCAAATAAGCTCCATACTGATTTTAAGTATTAAAAAAATAATTGGAAGAACTATGCAGAAACAAAGTTCTCTTTCAAACCTGAGATCTAAGGCAAAACTGGAAAACACCTACTGACCAATTAAACTATGTAAACACAAAATTTCTACACCAGACATCTAAAGCTACATTTTTTTTTTCTTTTTTTTTTTTGTGGTACGCGGGCCTCTCACTGTTGTGGCCTCTTCCGTTGCGGAGCACAAGCTCCGGACGCGCAGGCTCAGCGGCCATGGCTCACGGGCCCAGCCGCTCTGCGGCATGGGGGATCTTCCCAGACCGGGGCATGAACCCGTGTCCCCTGCATCGGCAGGCGGACTCTCAACCGCTGCGCCACCAGGGAAGCCCTAAAGCTACATTTTAAATGAATAAACTAGGAAAGGAATTTTCATCAACTATGACAAGTAATACATATAAAACATTTCTTTAAGTTCGAAGAATATCAAGACTATAGTAGATAAATAAGCTGAAAAGGCAAATAATTTATATGGGAAGAAACACAAGTTACAGTGTCATTTTTCACATCTCACCATAAACGTAAATGACAGAGAAAATCCCAAGTTAACATTTTTTCCTCACCATCCAGAACTAAAATATTAGTAGAATTCCTTCTTTAAAGAGTAAGTCAACTAAGTTATAACCTCTAAAACAAATTTTTTAAAAATCAAGTGTCATTTAAAGAAATACCATCAGACTTGCTAAACAACATATTTCAAACATACTGATGATTAATATTTTTGTGCTTTTTCCCTCACTTACAACATCTTTTTTAAGCCTTTTCTCACTTATGGAAAAATTCACACAGCATCCTCCAGAACCAAAATATGAGGAGAAAAATATTCAGCACATTTTACCAATTAAAAAGTTAGGCACCAGATGTTATGACCTCATCTAACATCTCAAATTCAATTTAAGTATTAACTTTCCACAAAAAGCAAGGTTTCCATAATATTCAGTTCAGTGCCCTCAATACACTCAACACCTGACCCTATTATTTTAAAATTAAAAGCATGTGAAAAAAGGTGTTTTTTTGAGTTAAATACTCACACATTTTATAAACTCCAAACCCTTCATATCATTACTTAAAGGACTGGTTCAGGATTTCTAATTTCCATGGGAAAAAAACTGAGTTTCAGGTAGAAAGCTAGAGAAAAATTACATAATTTCAAGTTCAAGGTCACCTTAGCCATTTGTATCAGTTTGCTAATGCCAGTTTTATTAGAAAGTATTATTTATGAGCATTCCCTCCTTTGTATTTAATAATTTACAGCCTGCAGGCTCATGGGGCTCCATCTTGTGGTTTAAAAGGCTCGTAATAAATCTGAATTCATTTGCTTTGCTTAAACAGTAGAATGCCATCTTTAGCTGATACACTGGAGCAAAAAATTACCACCACTGTTTTTCACTTGCCCTCACTGTTAACAGTTTCAACTTCAAGCAACTGAGATCTTTGGTAACTAAATTAAGGAAACATAAATAATAACCTACCATGGTTTTCTACAGTATTTTAGCTTCTTCTGCCGATCCTTTTCCCTCTTTCTTGTCGTCTTCACTAGACACTGTTTTCTATGACAGTACTTCCTCATAAGCCTGAGTCCCCTGACAGCTCAGAGTCAATACGGCAAAGGTGTTTGAAGACTTGTTCTCTAGAATACACCTGCAAAAGAAAAACAACTTTTCAAAAATGCTTATTTAGAATTAGTTTCATATCAGAGTGTGGAACCCATAAACATGTTATTGACTAAAATGAAACAATCTTTATAGAGGAAAATTACTTCATTTTAAACAAAAAGCTAATACATCCTTTGAAGGCCTGGGCCCAAGAGCCTAAGTGATATGGCCAGAAAAATAACCCTCCTGGTAGCCACAATGTGGCAGCTGGCTGACTTGCACTCAATGAGATGAATACATTAACAGACACAGATTCATTAAAGAAGTACAACCTGAAAAAGTAATACTACTACTGGTGGCAAAAATGTTGCAATTAACCATGAGATTTTCAACAGAAATTGGCATTAGTCAGACCTATCTGAAAAGTAGATAAGACACCTGAAAATATAACACTGTTGATTGTAACCATGAAGCTTTTCCATTTGATACTGCCATCAGATTTATAGCAAATGTTGGAACCATGTTTCATCTTTAATCATTTTAGGCCTACAATTCAGACTGCTATTTTGGCTCTGCTCCCCTAACCCCCAAGAGACCCTACTTCCTCTCAACCTATACACACTGTTATGCCAGACTCCTGAATATTCACTAAATCCTGATTTCATTACCCATGGATGACTCTCACCAGAATCCCACAGTATATTTCTGCCCAGAGGCCTAAACACCATTCTATTACCCGTTTGTTCCACTTTTATAAGATTTTATTCCAGATAAAGTAAAAAATAAGCTTTTCTGAGCACTGAAGTCCTTATATAAGCCCAGTGGTAAAAAACAAAAAAACTAGAGGGAGACCATTAAAATAGAACATATGCCTTACATGATTATCAGGAGTAACACTTACCACAGGATATGTAAACACCCACAAAGAGCTCCCTCTTCATCTCAATATCTTTCTTTTAAATTTTCCCTTAAATAATGAAACCCCCTTTTACTTTTTTTTTTTTTGCGGTACGCGGGCCTCTCACTGTTGTGGCCTTTCCCATTGCGGAGCACAGGCTCCGGACGCACAGGCTCAGCGGCCATGGCTCACGGGCCTAGCCGCTCCGCAGCATGTGGGATCTTCCTGGACCGGGGCATGAACCTATGTCCCCTGCATCAGCAGGCGGACTCTCAACCACTGCGCCACCAGGGAAGCCCCCCACTTTTACTTCTATCTACAATAATTTCCTATCAGTTGCTCTCTTAAAGAAAAAAATCCTTTTTGAATTCTTGGGACCAGGAAAGTTAAAGGTGACATTTAACTCTTCCCAATACTACAAATGAAAAAACAGACCCACATTTACAGTCAAATGATACTCAGTTGTGACCTACATGCAACACTATTCGTATCTTATAACCAACTTCCCTGACTCTGACTTAACAAAATCCACCTGAAATAAGCCAGTGAAGATTGATTGTTTTTTAAATTATGTAACAACTAATAGATAGAACTTACTTTGATTACTACACATATCAAATCAAGGTAAGGAGGGAACACATAATGCTGCAATCCATAGGGTCCTTTTATACAACAAAGTTAAGAAACAAACTAAAACATGATCCCATGGTAAGAGATATCTCAAAGATCCTCCTGTCACTAAAATTATACCTTTTGTATAAAGATCACACTATACAATTTAGAGCCTTTGGCACTTCCCATTCCCAACCCTACTCCATTCTAGAAGAGTCAACCATTCAGTACTTAGCTGTGAATCCTGCAGCCAAAGATTGCTGCACTGATGAGAACTGAACTGAACTGCTCACAGGTGAGAACTGAAAACAAGTCCACAAGCTGCTCGCTATAAAAAGGTAAAACCAATAAGTCAAACATATTAAGAAAGTTGACTGAAAGCAGAAAAAGAGGGAAGAATGTTAAGTAAAAGCTGATGTAGTGGAGAAACTGTGGATCACCGACAGCACTTTTCAGTCATCAGTATGGAGAGTAACCACCCTACCTATACATCAAGAAGCTCTGGGCTCATTCTTGCCACTTTTACTCAACATAGTTTTGGAAGTCCTAGCCACAGCAATCAGTGAATAAAAAGAAATAAAAGAAATCCAAACTGGAAAGGAAGTAAAACGGTCCCTGTTTGCAGATGACATGATACTATACATGGAAACCCCTAAACATATCACCAGAAAACTACTAGAGCTCATCAGTGAATTTGGTAAAGTTGCAGGATACAAAATTAATACGGAAATCTGTTGCATTTCTATACACTAACAATGAAGTAACAAAAAGAGAAATTAAGGAAACAACCCCATTTACCATCACATCAAAAAGAATAAAATACCTAGGAATAAATCTACCTAAGAAGGCAAAAGACCTGTACTCTGAGAACTACAAGACACTGATGACAGAAACTTAAGAGGACACATGACACAGATAGGAAGATATACCATGTTCTTGGATTGGAAGAATCAATACTATTAAAATGGCCATACTACCCAAGGCAATCTACAGACTCAATACAATTCCTATCAAATTACCAATGGCATTTTCCACAGAACTAGAACAAAAAATTTTTAAATTTGTATGGAAACACAAAAGACCCGAATAGCCAAAACAATCTTGAGAAAGAACAGAGCTGGAGGAATCAAGTTCCCTGGCTTCAGACTATGCTACAAAGCTACAGTAATCAAAACAGTATGGTACTGTCACAAAAACAGATACATAGATCAACGGAACAGGGTAGACAGCCCAGAAATAAACCCACGCACTTATGGTCAGTTAATGTATGACAAAGGAGGCAAGAATATTCAATGGAGAAAAGACAAGTCTCTTCAGTAAGTGGTGCTGGGAAAACTGGACAGCTGCATGTAAAACAATAAAATTAGAACATTCTCTAACACCATACACAAAAATAAACTCAAAATGGATTAAAGACCTGTATATAAGACTGGATACTATAAAACTCCTAGAGGAAAACATAGGCAGAACGCTCTTTGACATAAATTGCAGCAATGTTTTTTGGATCCGTCTTCTAAAGTAAAGGAAATAAAAGCAAAAATAAACAAATGGGACCTAATTAAACTTAAAAGCTTTTGCATAGCAAAGGAGACCATTAACAAAACGAAAAGACAACCTACTGAATGGGAGAGAATATTTGCAAACCATATGATGGATAAGGGGTTAATAACCAACATATGTAAATGGCTCACACAACTCAATATCAAATAAACAAACAACCCAATTTAAAAGCGGCAGAAGAAATGAATAGACATTTTTCTAAAGAGGAAATGCATATGGCCAACAGGCACATGAAAAGATGCTCAACAGAGCTAATCATCAGTGAAATGCAAATCAAAACCACAATGAGATATCATCTCACACCTGTCAGAATGGCTATCATAACAAAGAACACAAATAACAAATATTGGCGAGGACATGGAGAAAAGGGACCCCTCAAACACTGCTGGAGGGAATGTAAACTGGTGCAGCCACTGTGGAAAACAGTGTAGAGGTTTCTCAAAAAACTAAAAATAGAACTACCTTATGACCCAGCAATTCCAGTCCTGGGAATACATCTAAAAAAACCCAAGACTCTTTCCAAGATGGCGGAGGAGTAAGACGCAGAGATCACCTTCCTCCCCACAGATACACCAGAAATACATCTACACGTGGAGCAACTCCTACAGAACACCTACTGAACGCTGGCAGGAGACCTCAGACCTCCCAAAAGGCAAGAAACTCCCCACGTACCTGGGTAGGGCAAGAGAAAAAAGAATAAACAGAGACAAAAGGATAAGGACGGTACCTGCACCAGTGGGAGGGAGCCGTGAAGGAGGAAAGGTCTCCACACACTAGGAGCCCCTTCGCGGGCAGAGATTGCGGGAGGCGGAGCGGGGAGCTTCGGAGCCGCGGAGGACAGCACAGCAACAGGGGCGCGCAGGGCAAAGTGGAGAGATTCCCGCACAGAGGGTCGGCACCGACCGTCGCTCACCAGCCCGAGAGGCTCGTGTGCTCACCCGCCGGGGGCGGGCGGGGCTGCGAGCTGAGGCTCGATTTCGGTTTCGGTCGGAGCTCAGGGAGAGGACTGGGGTTGGCGGCTTGAACACAGCCCGAAGGGGTTAGTGCGCCACGGATAGCCGGGAGGGAGTCCGGGGGAAAGTCTGGACCTACCCAAGAGGCAAGAGACCTTTTCTTGCCTCTGTGTTTCCTGGGGCGCGAGGAGAGGGGTTTTAAAAGCGCTGCCTAAAGGAGCTCCAGAAACGGGCGGGAGCCGCGGCTAAAAGCTCGGAAACCAGAGACGGGCGGGAGACGCTAAGGCTGCTGCTGCCGCCACCAAGGGGCCTGTGTGCGAGCACAGGTCACTGCCCCCACCCCTCTTCCGGGGAGCCTGTGCAGCCCGCCACTGCCAGGTTCCCGGGACCCAGGGACAATTTCTCAGGGAGAACACACGGCGGGCCTCAGGCTGCTGCAACGTCACGCCGACTTCTGCCGCC
>NW_006796211.1:1351934-1365493 GCF_000442215.2 Lipotes vexillifer
CACACACACACACACACACACACACACACACACAGACATATCCCCTCTTCACAGCGAATATACATTAGTACGTAAGTTTAATACCTGGAGATTAACAGAAATGACAATGGGGCACAGATGCAACACAGTAAAACAGGGATGGGGGGTAGGACTGGAGGGGGCAGAGGGACACTGGATATGATCACAGCAACCAAGGAGTGATTCCCTTGGTGCTCTGAGGTCATGAGACACTTGCCTCTTGTCACCAAGAAAACTGCATGGTGAATAAACCACCAACTCTGGAAGATAAGCCGTGGCACTACTGCGGAGCTTAGAATGGGGTGGGGCCCTCTCTGTCACAGTGTTAATACTCAAGCATGGCGGGCTCGGAGAGTGTTACGAAATATCAGCATTTTGACCTGGTGAGAGGGGCCTATTTGGGATGTGCCCCGTTTACCTAACACTGGGTGAAGGAGGTCCCCACTCAGGGTAACAGGGCCCCGGGATACCGTGGTCTTGACTTGCAGCAGCACTCCACACCACTGCTCCCAGCCAGCTCCACTCTGTCCACTGAGCACCCTCTCCGCAATGGACCTAAGCCAGAGTGAGCCAATCAAGAGGAGACGGGAGGAACCACGTGGTGGGATGGAAGGGGCAGGAGCTGGCAGAGGAGCAGGTGTGTCCCAGGCCGGGCCCTCCCCTAGGCATCATTGAGGCTGCTGTCGCTCAGGAGCACCTTCTCCCCAGGTCTGAAGGCCGGCATCCCAAGGTAGGGGCAGCTGGCACAGCGGAAAGCATCGCCCAGGTAACACTGTTGAAAGAAGAGACCATCATACAGGGGAGCCAAGTGTCAGCTCTCCCAGAGATACAGGCCAGAAGAAAGGGATCCCAAATTTCATGGTATGGCCACAGTGGCCTAAAGAGAATGACTGCGTACATTTGTAGGTCCAACTGGGATCCAAATACTAAGAGGCTTTAAGATCTCTGATTTCATGAAAGACAAAAGTCTAGAGAAGTCCCTTAGGTGAATACTTCTGTATTCTCAGCAGTTCAAATCACAGCCACACTCAGCAAATGGCTGAGTAGCATCAGGCCTAATGTGAAGCAGAAAGAAAGGGGCCAAAAATAAGAAATGACAAGTGCCTCCCCTACGGGCATGAGTGCGCTGCCCACTCTCAGGAGATAAGCCCTCTTCCCATTACTACCTAGAGACACGTTCTCACACGTTCACCTATTATTAAAATAATTGGGCAGTGAACTCTGTAGAGCTGGAGCTGGCCTGTGTTTAGTTTAGGCCTTTGTGAATACTGAGTAATCAACCAGATACTCACGTTTCCACAAGCCGACTTGGGCTGGGAGCTTATCTGGTCCCTCAACTTCTCTTTCTCCAGTTCTTCTGCGAGGCCACAGGTGCTGGGGGAAAGTTAGCAGGTGATGAGTGGGACCTGCCACCACCCAGGAACTCCAAATCCTTGACAGACCTTTTCCCTGGGAGTCTTCACAGATATGGAGCATTGACCTTTCCTGGCCTAGTCAGCTTTGGGCTCCACAATTCAATGATGTACTGTTTGGAGATTCACACACAGACAGTAAACTATCGAAAAAGCCAGCAAAGATTAGCACAAATTTGGGAGAATGGTAGCCTCTTGTAAGGAGAGGGAGGGAGATGCAGCTGAGGGAGCAGGCAGAGGCGACTTCTAAGGAACAAGTCATGTTCCTGGTACTTAAGCTGGGTGAGCAGTACATGGGTGTTCATTTTATTGTTCTTTAAAATGTACTTATTTAGCATACTCTTCTAACCGTCTGATACATTTTACAATAAAACATGTTTTAGTAATTGTGAAGCACAGCGATTCCTTGACAATCAGAAGCCGCTGGAAGCAGCCTGGCAGCCTCTTCTCACCCCAAGGCTTACCAGTTCTTGCAGGCCTTCCTCTTTTTCCCTTCCCCACAGGAGGCAGCCCGCAAGGAAGCTGGGTCTGGCTTCTTCATATCTTCTGGATCCAGCAGTTCATCTGAGTCAATGAGATCCTGGAGAATGTTCGAAGCCATTAATGACCCAGTCATGGTCTCTGCTAATGAACAGGTGAAGTGGCCACAGTCCACAGCAGCAGTTTGCCCATCTATGTAGAAGGCAGCCATCATCCTACCTGGGCTTGATCATCACGCCCAAGCTGACCACATAGTGAGTACACTACGTGCACAGAAGCTGTGTTAGGCTGTGAGGGGGCTGGGGACTCATTTATGATGTGCAGAGAATATGTGTGTGGAGGGCAGGGAGGGAGGGGGCAGGAAGAACAAAGAGAGAAGCGTTATATTTATGCGAATATATAAAGGGCTGTCGTGTGAGAAAAGGGAATGGAATATTTTCTATATAATTCCAGAGGAAAAGGCAGATAATGATATATACACTTGTGTGATTCTTCGATAAACGTGTAGACAGTTAATCTGTAAGCTCTGTGAGGGCACAAACCGTCGCCTAGTTTGCTTACCACTCTAACTTCAATAGTTGTAGGAATGAAGAACTTTATTACAGAAAGCATTGATCTGAGTTGGAAGAGCATTACTGTTAAGACAGTGAGCATTTGGTGACTTGCCCAGACGAAGGAGCCAAAAAATATTTTAGCTGACAAACTCTTTTCAGGTTTACGCATGCCCACAAGAGTCTTTAATATATCACATGAAGTGAGAACAAGAAAATCTGCGGGGGGAAAGATGCTGAAAAAGAAATTTAAAATGCCACTAATGAGGAGTTTCCTTCTGAGTCAAAAAATGCCAATGGCAGGCACAGCCACAAGGCTGGGCTTTAAATGCTTTCACACCTACAAACCCAGAGAGGCCACTCCAAACAACAACATTCCCACCCAAAGTGGGGCCTGAAAGAAAGCAATCAGGTGACCACAGTGCTGACTCACCACGCTCTCATCCTCCATATCATTGGCTGAGAGGGTCCAGAGCTTGGCAGCTGCAGGGTCCATAGCAGGCTTCCCTGAATCCAACCAATGAAAGAAAACAAGCTCCAGAAAAGCAGCTGGAAACAAACTCCAAGCACATGTAAGTGCTTTCTACTGAGGCTGTGCAGGGAACACACTGGACCTGGGTTCAAGGCCCAGCTCTATCACTTATAAAGGCATGAGAGGGACCCATCACTTTATGGCAATAAAAGCCATCATTTGTTAAGCTTTGTGCCAGATACTACATTAAACATTTTACATACATGATCTAATTTAGTCCTGCTCACCACCTTATGAGGAAAGTTCTTGTCATCCTAATTTTATAAATGAGGAAAGAGGTTTAGATACTTAGGCCAGTTACACCCAGCCACAAATACACAAGTACAGACAGAGTCTACCTAACGCTTTTAACTTCCACTCCATATTGCTTTCTCCTCCTTCTCTTAGTTCCCATCCCTAGAACATGGGGCTAATAGGATTCCCTATGCCCACTGCAGGAGATTTGAATATGAAACAAGAAACTGTACCAAAAAGCATTATAAATAGCAAAGCTCCGGTCTCATGTAGACCTGTTACAGACAAGAAAATGGGCTCAAGAGCTGATGGCGGTGGCGTAACAACAAATCAGTAGCAAATCACACCTCCTGATTCTCTCTCTGGGCCCGAAAGAGCTGAGGGTTCAGTGTGGGCCAGTCCACGAATGGGCCTTGGCGGGTAAGTGCACCCCCCAGAGATCACTGTCACACTGGATGCTCAGATCTCCCACAGGGCAGGCCATCTAAGCTGCTCCTACCCATTCTGGAACTGTGACTCCAAAGGTTAGGATGCTAAAGGATTTCTTGAAGATTTAGGCTGGACAGTCAAAACAGAGCAGTGTGAATACCTGTAAATTTTTGCATACCTCACAGCTAGGACAATTTTTCTCAACTCAGGCATTAAAAAATAGTGATAGGAAGGGTGAGAATGGTGAAAAAGGGTGGAGTGCAATCTTCTGAGAGGAGATATTTTTATAAGTGTCTTAAGATCCTCAAAGAAAAGCTGAATTCAGTGGCACAGAGAAAAGGACACATGGGAAGAGGAATAGCACACTCTTATCCGCCATGACCGTCACTGTGAGGTCTTCTGAGGGTAAATGTCATAATTCTGGGGTCTGGAAAGACTTCATTAACTAATGAAACTATGGGAGTCTGACCTCTAGTATCTGGAGACCTCAGTGTCCTCTGGTGCAGAAGAAGGGGCTGAACTAGGTAATATCTACGCATCATTTCAGTATTGGATCCGAATATGCCCAGAACAACAGTACATTAAGCATTCTTCCACTTGGAAATGAGGGAAATTAAGGAAGGGAATGATCCTCTAAAGATATCACCACCTCATTCAGATCTCTGGCTCAGTTTTTAATACGGCTTTTCAGGCCCACTCAGACAGAACAATATCCCTAGGCCAGTCTCACCGGAAGACTTCTTGGTAGTAGAAAGCTTAAGTTGACTAGAAGAACCCACTTCAAAATTGGGCTTTTTTCCTGTGATCTGCACAGAGAGCAGGCTGTCACTGTGGTAACCCAGGTGTTCTCGGACAGACTGAATCTCCTCGGGGCTCAAGAACTTGCGCTGCAGCTGAAATTCAAGATATCAGAGGATTAGGCCACGCTTTTTCTACCGTATGGTGGTGTACTATGTCCCCCTCACAGGTGTCAAACGCTCACGTCTGCAGTAAGCGCATGACAGCAGGAGATCGCAGACGTTGCCTCGTGCCACACGTTCGGTTTCTCACTGATCAGGACCCTGGAGTGTAACTTCTGTCTACGTGTTTATGTTGAGCCTGCCCCTTGGAGAGTTTTATCAAATATCTGTCTATTAGGTACAAGGCACTGTGCGAGGCATTGTGGAGATTGTAATGATTATGATTATCAAGATGAATCGGACATGCTGAAGAGGCTGTTGAATGGAATCGAAGCCTGTGGCGGGGGAGCATGCCCACAGTAAAGATGCTAGAAATGAAATACGCAGTAGAGAAAGAGAACCACGGGGGGAGGGAAATGCTTTCTATGTTCCTTGGGAAGAAGCAGCAGACAGGAAAGGTCGGGAAGAAGCTGGGGGTGCTACCTCTATGTCCGACAATTATGGAACCGCTACATAAACCACAGTCCATCTAGAGCACTGAACGCCGTTCCATAATTAGTAAGAAAGTGGGTCAATACACTAAGATGGATAATGTCAAAGACAGCTAAAGGTGGGGGAAAGAGCTAGTGACTGAACACTGTATACATACGACCTTATTTACATTAAAAAATGTGTATACACACACACAAAACACACTTGTAAATACATAAAAAGAAGTCCGAACAGCCACACCAAAAAATGTATTGGTGGCTCCCGCTGGGGAGGAAAGTGTAAGCAAGGCCTGAGATGTCACTTTATATTCTTCAGTCTTAACTGAATTTTTATGAACATCCCATATTTTGGAATAAAAGATGGAAGAACTTTAACTAAAGAGAAAAATAAGAAAGGGTAGGTGTGAAGAAACTGAGGCCCTAGGTCATGTACAGATCAATGGTATAACAGCTATTGTGGTATAACACTTCTCACACAAGAAAATTTCAGCATTGGAGAAGAATGGAGAACCATAAATACCTCTATTTAATGTTAATATTTCTAATGAATTGTCAGAAAAGGATTTCCCCCTCCAACCTATTCTAGCCTCCCACCCAAAAGCTGAGGAAAATACAGGCAACTGCCCTTCACTTAGGCCTAAGATTCGTGTCCACTAAGAGATGCCTCAGTGGTCACCACTAGTACTGAGACCAAAATATGTCCCAACCCACATGGGCCCAAGCTGAGTCTCTTCAGAGGAGATTGATTTCAGAGGTTTCGTCCTTCGAGGCATCTGGTTTCTCCCATGCAGAGCCCTTCTCAACTTGTTTCCTAGTTGAGTGACACTGATCACCTCACCTTCAGGGTTGTTATTTCTCCCAGATTCTCTCTGTATCGTCTGACAAAAGAGATACTGGGTTTAGTCACCCAAGGCTTAAATTCCCAGCAAAGAAGGTCGTCTACAAACATACCTCTTTTACTTCCACAAGACCAGAAAGAGTCAGGGCTGAACACAGCTTAGATGCCGTCTTCACTTTGCTATTGTTAACTGCTAAGAGGAAAACCCCAGTTAATAGCTTTATAGGCCAAAGCAGGAAAAATAATAAAGGCTCTCTCCTATTCAGGTCAGCAGGCATTAAAACAACAATAACCTATTCTGTTCAATATATATATATTTTAGTGATAATATTTTAATTGGACAACTCCTTTTGGTTGTTCAAAGTGCTCTTACTGATGCTCTTAAGTGTCATATAACCGTCTCGGTTCTTTGTGGCTGTCTGGAGGGGTGGGATAGGGAGGGTGGGAGGGAGGGAGACAAAGAGGGAAGAGATATGGGAACATATATATATGTATAACTGACTCACTCTGTTATAAAGCAGAAACTAACACACCATTGTAAAGCAGTTATACCCCAATAAAGATGTTAAAAAACAAAACAAAACAAAACAAAAACCCAGAAACACTAATTCGAAAAGATACACACACCCAAATGTTCACAGCAGAATTATTTACAATTGCCAAGATATGGAAGCAACATAAGTGTCCACCAACAGATGAATGGATAAAGAAGATGTGGTATATATGTACTGGGTTGGCCAAAAGGTTCGTCTGGTTTTTTCCCGTAAGACGGCTCTAGTAGCACTTAGTTGTCTTTAACTTCATTCAAAACAATTTTGTTAGATTGTATGTGACAGCTGTCATATCAGCTTGCATTTAAAAAAAGACTTAAGGGGACACAGGTTTGAGCCCTGGTCCCAGAGGATCCCACATGCCGTAGAGCAACTAAGCCTGTGCACCACAACTACTGAGACTACACTCTGAGAAGCTCACGCACCGCAACGAAGAGTAGCCCCTGCTCTCCACAATTAGAGAAAGCCCACACGCAGCAATGAAGACCCAACACAGCCAATAAATAAATAATTTTAAAAATTAAAAAATTAAAAACACTTGGAGTTTTAAATAAATAAAGACATCAAAATGGGTGAATTTTTGTGTAGCCATTTTAATACTGAAGATGGAAGAAAAAAGCAACATTTTCAGCATATTATGCTTTATTATTTCAAGAAAGGTAAAAACGCACTGAAACGCAAAAAAAAAAAAAAAGATTTGTGCACTGTATGGAAAAGGTGCTGTGACTGATCAAACACGTCAGAGTGGTCTGCAAAGTTTCGTGCTAGAGATTTCTTGCTGGACGATGCTCCACGGTCAGGTAGACCAGTTGAAGTTGATAGCAATCAAATTGAAACAATACTTGAGAATAGTGAACATTATACCACATGGAAGATAGCGGACATACTCAAAGTACCCAAGTCAAGCGCAGAAAATCATTTGCACCAGCTTGGTTATGCTCATCACTTTGATGTTTGGGTTCCACATAGGTTAAGCGAAAAAAACCTTCTTGACCGTATATCTGCAGCAATTCTCTACTTAAACATAATAAAAACGTTCCATTTTAAAACAAATGTGATGGGTGATGAAAAGTGGATACTGTACAATAATGTGGAATAGAAGAGATCATGGGGCAAGCGAGATGAACCACCACCAACCACACCAAAGAAGGTGATGTTGTGCATATGGAAGGGAGTCCTCTTTTATGAGCTCCTTCTGGAAAACCAAATGATTAATTCCAACAAGTACTGCTCCCAATTAGACCAACTAAAAAGCGGCACTTGACGAAGTGTCCAGAATTAGTCAACATAAAATGCATAATCTTCCATCAGGATAACACAAGACCGCATGTTTCTTTCATGACCAGGCAAAAACTGTTACTGTTCGGCTGGGAAGTTCTGATTCATCCACCATATCCATCAGACTTTGAATCTTCGGATTTCCATTTATTTTGGTCTTCACAAAATTCTCTTAATGGAAAAAATTTCAATTCCCTGGAAGATGGTAAAAGGCACCTGGAACAGTTCTTTGCTCAAAAATACAAAAAGTTTTGGGAAGATGGAATTATGAATTTGCCTGAAAAATGGCAGAAGGTAGTGGAACGAAATGGTGAGTATGTTGTTCAATAAAGTTCTTGGTGAAAGTGAAAAATGTGTCTTTTATTTTTACTTAAAAATCGAAGGAAATTTTTGGCCAACCCAATACAATGGAATACTACTTAGCCATAAAAAAGAACAAAATTTTGCCCTTTGTTGCAACATGGATGGACTTAGAGGGCATTATGCTAAGTGAAATAAGTCAGAGAGAGAGACAAATACTGTATGATATCACTTATATGTGGAATCTAAAAAATACAACAAACTAGTGAACATAACACAAAAAGCAGCAGACTCACAGATACAGAGAATAAACTAGTGGTTACTGGCAGGGGGTGGGGGGACAAAACAGTGGTGGGGGAGTAGGAGATACAAACTATTAGGTATAAGATACAAACTATTGGGTATAAGATAGGCCACAAGGATGTACTGTACAACACAGGGAATATAGCCAATATTTTGTAATAACTGTAAATGGAGTGTAGCCTTTTAAAATTGTATAAAAAATTAAAAATTAAAAAAATTTTTTTAAAAAAGCAGCTCTGGGAACTTCAGGGTATTATAGCATAGTGCAATAATTCATGATATCATCTCAGAATCATATTCTGTCGATGCTGTAAAAGGAACTTAGAAATCATCAGTCCAATTCCACCTACCCCTCAGTTTAAAGTGAACTACAATCAGAGATATTAAAGAAGTCACACAACTAATCAGGGACAAAGCGTGGTCCAAAACCTAAATCATAGCCCAATGACTTTTCCCTACTATATCTGACTGAAAAAAAAAAAAAGTTATATTTGGTAGACTGTGAGCTGATAGAAACTGCAACACATTTTTAAAGAGCTTCTCTCTAAAAAAATGATTAACTTAGTGGATAAAATTCTGGCCTTGAAATTTAAAAAAAGACTCAACTTCACCATTTAATAGCTCTGTGACCTTAGAAAGTTATGTGACTCAAAATCACTTAATTTCCTTGGGTCTCAGCTTCCTTAACCTATACAGTGAGAAAATATTCCACTACTAATTAACAGCTAACAGTTATGGGAGTCACATTCTGTACCAGGCACTGTTCTAAGAGCTTTTGATATATTAATTCATTTAATCCTCACAACAAACTTTTTTAAAAATTTATTTGGCTGCATCGGGTCCCAGTTGCGGCATGCGGGATCTTCATTGCGGCATGCAGGTTGTGGTGCGTGGGCTCCAGAGCGCACAGGCTCAGTAGCTGTGGCGCGCGGGCTTGGATGTCCTGTGGCATGTGGGATCTTAGTTCCCCAACAAAGGACTGAACCCGAGTCCCCTGCATTGGAAGGTAGATTCTTAACAACTGGACCACCAGGGAAGTCCCACAACAATCTTAATATCTCCACTTAACATATAAGGAAGCTAGAGCATAAAGAGACAATATAATCTAATTAAAATCACAAAGCAAAAGTACATACCAGAGCTAAGATTCAAACCAAGACAATCCCTTTCCATAATATTTTTGCTCTAAAGGCACTTACACTTATGTTAGCGGATAAACTTTAGCTCTTTCAAAAAATATGTCTATGTGAATTACAAAGGCCATACAGGACACAGGCTTTGGAGTCAGGTCTAGATTCAACTACCAACTTCGTTGCCACTTCACTTCTCTCAGCCAGAGCTTCCTCACCTGTGCAACGAGGTGAACAGTATTTACTTCAAACTAAATGAGACAGGTTATTAAAAATACTTAAAAGTATTTGGCATATAGTATGTGCTCAATACATGGCTTCAGAAGGGAAAAAAACCTCAAGTATCAAATAAAATGTTTTGCTTATATATCAGATATACGTTCTCTGATATATATATATCATATATATATTTCTCTGAAAAACAGAGCTCAGAAAAACATTAGCTGTGTTCTACTTATTAAGTAAGAGTAGTTGTATGCAGAGGGTGGAGTGTGTATATATGGGCATGTGTGTTCCTGTGTATCACTTTTTTTTAATTAACTACTATTTTTTTCAATTAATAGACATTGTTTTTTAGAGCTGCCTTAGGTTTACAGAATAATTGAGTGGGAAGTAGAAAGAATCCCATATACCACTTCTCCCTAACACACACACACACACACAGTTTCCCCTATTATTAACATCTTGCATTAGTGTGGTACATTTGTTACAACTAATGAACCAATATTAATACAATATTATTAACTAAAGACCACAGTTCACATCAGGGTTCATTCTTTGTGTTATACCTTCTCTGAGTCTTGACAAAAGGATTATGACATGCACCCATCAGAACTGTTCATCCAGAACAGTTTCACTGCCCTAAAAATCCCAGGCTCCACCTATTTGACCCTCCCCCAACTATGTCACATAGTTGACATCATACAGTATGTAGTCTTTTCACTAAGCAATATGCACTTAAGATTCCTCCATGTCGGGACTTCCTTGGTGAAGCAGTGGTTTAGAATCTGCCTGCCAAAGGCAGGGGACACAGGTTCGAGCTCTGGTCCGGGAAGATCCCACATGCTGCAGGGCAACTAAGCTCGTACACCACAACTACTGAGCCTGCGATCTAGAGCCCGCGCTCTAGAGCCCACGTGCCACAACTACTGAAGCCCACGTGCCTAGAGCCCCTGCTCAGCAACGAGAAGCCACCACAATGAGAAACCTGCGCACCGCAACGAGGAGTAGCCCCCGCTCACCACAACCAGAGAAAGCCCGCGCGCAGCAACAAAGACCCAACGCAGCCATAAATTAAATAAATATTTTAAAGAAAGATTCCTCCATGTCATTTCTTTTTATCACTGAAAAATATTCCACTGTCTGGATATACCACAGTTTGTTTATCCATTCACCTACCAAGTTTTGGCAATTATGAATAAAGCTGCTGTAAATATTCGTGTGCAGGTTTTCATCCCATTTGGGTAAATACCAAGGAGTATGACCACAGGATCATATGGTGAAACTATGTTTAGTTTTGTAAGAAACTTCCAGATTGTCTTTCATCCAAAGTAGCTGTACCATTTTGCATTCCCACCAGGAAAGAATGAGAGTTCCTGCTGCTCCACATCCTCATCAGCATTTGGTGCTGTCAAAGTTTGGGTCTTCAGCCATTCTAATAGGTGTGTAATGGTATCTCACTATCATCTGAAACTGAAATTCCTTGATGACGTATGATGTTGAGCATCTTTTCATATGCCTATTTGCCATGTGTATACCTTCTTTAGTGAGGTGTCTGTTCAGGTCTTCTTCTACCCTTTTTTTAATTGGGTTGTCTGTTTAATTTTATGACTTCTTTGTATATTTTGGATACCAGTCCTTTATCTGATATGTGTTTTGCAAAGAGTTTCTCCCAGTCTGGTACTTGTCTTCTCATCCTCTTAAGAGTGTCTTTCATAAAACAGAAGTTTTTAGTTTTAATGAATCCCAGCTTATCAAATTTTTCTTTCATGGATCATATTTTTGGTGGCATTGTATGTCCTTTTTAACTGACCATTAAAGGTGAAAGCTTTAGATGTCAGGCTACCCAGCCCACAAAGCTAGGCTTTTGTATGTATGAATATTAGACCCTTTTCTTAGGAGCAAATCTCAAAACTGGAGAATGACGATGCTTTCTATATTCAAACTATAAAATTTAGTCAAATATTTAGGAATTTTTCTGAAATGAAATTAGGAGAAAATATTAAAAATTAAGGCAAAAAATATTTAAATATACTTACTTTCTTGAAAAATTCCAAATAATGTCTTGTAAACAGTGTGACATAGAATCCAAGAAATTATTTACTCTCAAAATAATAACTGAATAGAAAACTTTAAATTTTGCTAATACTAACATCTGCAGCCTCTCCAGAAGGAGCTATGTGAAAATCAAATATCCAGGCTCTACTTCTCCATTACAAAAGAACAATCACATGTCCACTATATTAAAGATGGGCAAATAAAATTAGAAAAAGATACCTCACTGATACGCCAAGAGGATTACTTTAAGACAAAGAGATTTACCAGTAAATACATACTTACTAATTGCCTGTTCTGTAACTTGGTACTGTGCTTGATATTGATAGCACAGGGCATATGAAAATGAACCAATTCACATACATTAAGAGAAGAGCAAATACATATAAATTCAATACTTCCTCCAAATCCCTTCAAATAAACTAAACTCTCCCTACGTGGTGGCATTCAGTTTCTGTACAATACTAATGTGAAAAGAATACTGAATTTCCGTACTTTCCTCGGAAAATTTCCTTTTATTTTCTATATTAAAACGGCACTAGGGGAATGCTAAACTGAAAAACCTTTAAATTACATATACCTAGTCCAAAAATCCAGCTCTTCATCCCTACCCCAAATCACCTATAATGATGGAAAAGCTCAATCCCACCACATCACTTGAAGCCTTGCAACACTGGGCTCAGGCCAAAAGGTCCCTGCTCAATTAACAGTTTAAACAAGGATGGCACAACGGCTGCAGCCCTAACATAAAATGCACTGTACAAGCCGGCTAGGTCAATCAGAATGCTTTCTGAACACTTACCATCAGTGAGCAGGATGAAAAAGATGTTATCAAGTAACCAATCCAAGGAAGCGGTGACAGGAAACCACATCTCCTCACTGAAAGCACAAACACTAGCCCTTCCCCATTCCTGATGGAATAGTGACAGAAGTGAAAGAACTCTATCCACCAGTTAGACAACTCATTTGGTTAAAGAACCAAAATTTAGTGTATCTCAACAAGTCTTTATTGAGCACCTATAATAAGCCAGCCACTGTTCTAGGCACTTAGGATGCATCAGTGAACAAAACAGACAAAAACCCCTGCCCTTGTGTTTAAGTCCAGAGTTGGGGAAACAACCAAAAAACAGTAAATGTAAAAACAAGTAATTTAAACAGTATGTGAGAAGGTGTGAGGTGCTATGGAAAAGAAAGAGCAGGGGACAGCACAAGTACATGCAGGTACTATACAGAGGAGGGTGCAATTTTAAATAGATGGTCAGTCCTCATGGAGAAGGTGATGCCTGAGCAAACCTTGATGGGGTGAGGGAGTGAGCCATGCAGAGATCTCAGGAACGAGCATTCCTGGCAGGGGACGAAGACTGTGCCTGGTCTGATAGGGAGGCACAGGAAGCCACTGTGGCTAGATGGCTGGAGTAGGCTGGGTGGGGAGAGAAGGGCAATGCGGACTGAGGGTGGGAGTGAGGAACCAGATCATACAGGGCAGAGGTTGGCAAACTTTTTCTTTAGAGGACCAGATAAAAAGTACTTTAGGCTTTCGAGCCATAAGGTCTCTACTACTCAACTCTGCCTTTGCAGTGCAAATGTAGCCTTAACACAGTGTGCAAACAAATGGGTGTGGCTGTATTCCAATACAACTTTATTTATGGACACTGAAATTTCAACTTCATATGATGTTCATGTCACAAAGTATCAGGTTTTTTTTTTTAACCATTTAAAAATGTAAAAATCACTCTGAGCCCACAGGTCACACAAAAACAGGCAATGGGGCGTCCCTGGTGGCGCAGTGGTTGAGAGTCCCCCTGCCGATGGCGGGGACGCGGGTTCGTGCCCGGGTCC
>NW_006796212.1:0-239 GCF_000442215.2 Lipotes vexillifer
TTCCATTTCTCTAGGAGGTGGGTCAAAAAGATCTTGCTGTGATTTATGTCATAGAATGTTCTGCCTAAGTTTTCCTCTAAGAGTTTGATGGTTTCTGGCCTTACATTTAGGTCTTTAATCCATTTTGAGTTTATTTTTGTGTATGGAGTTACAGAGTGATCTAATATCATACTTTAACATGTACCTGTCTAGTTTTCCCAGCACCACTTATTGAAGAGGCTGTCTTTTCTCCACTGTAT
>NW_006796213.1:0-248 GCF_000442215.2 Lipotes vexillifer
TAGGAGCAGCAGACTCAGTGGTGTTGGTGAGGGTGTATGATGGACCTAATCACAAAGCAGGTGATTCTTGATTGGGGTCCTGAAACATTAGTGTACGTTCCCTGTGTCCATTAGTGGTCTGAAGGGGTGAGGAAGCCTGCCTTTCAATTTGAGGGAACAGAGGGTTTGAGGTCCTCCCTCTTCTGTTGCTCTAGTATACTGCACAGCAGCTAATAAAATACTGGGTTTATAGTTGACATTTAACTCGC
>NW_006796214.1:0-229 GCF_000442215.2 Lipotes vexillifer
CCCGAAGCCTTACCCTAACATGTACCCTAATCCTAACCCGTAGGCTAACACTAACCCGTCCCCTAACATGCACACAAAACCAAAACCGTTGTCGAACCCTAACCTGTAACCTAAACCATCCCCATTTGCTAACCCTAACCCTAACCCTAACACTTACCCTTAACCAAACCCTAAACCGTGCCCTAATCCTAACCCGTACGCTCACACTAACCCAAGCCCTAACACGTAT
>NW_006796215.1:0-6352 GCF_000442215.2 Lipotes vexillifer
GGGAAAGAAAAGAATCCGAGAAACCTGGGTCAAAAGTCTTTCTGGGAAGAGGAAAGAAAACTGAGCAGGCCGCCTTGCTCCTTGCAGGTGTGTTCTCACCGTGCGGAGCCATGGCCCTGCCCAAGGGTCAGGGAGGAAGGGGAGCATCAAGGCCCCTGCCTGCATCTGCCCGCAGCCCCCATCCCTCCAAGAGAGCAGAAGCAGAGAGGGTGAGATTCAATCACTTCTAGAAGCAATCACGGCAGCCAGTACTCTAGAAGCAGTAATATCTCCACCAAGGCAGAGAGGTGCAGCTTCCCATCTTGCTAGCGTTATACCCTTTGGCTTCCGATCTCTGAGCCTGTGTCCTCATCACTAAAAAGAGGTGGTTAATAATAGTCCCTTGCTCACGGGGCTGTCGGGAGAAATGTGTGCAACGCATTTAGCACAGCGCCTGGTATGTAGTAAGTGCTGAATAAGTAGGAGCTATTATTAATGGCAATATATTTGGTTTCAGAAGAGGTAGTCTGTTTTCATTAAAGCCAAAACTAAAGTCCATTCATTCACTTGTTCTTTCATTCATTTGTTCAGGCAATCAGTAAACAGTGATCAGGGCCTACTATGTGCTGGTTATTTTACTGGAGGCGATGATAATAGCAGCTATCACTTGCTTGGGGCGTACTCTGAATTAAGCGCTGTTGCAAGCCCTTCACATATATTAACTTATACAAGCTTCACAAGCACGCTGTGGGGTGGGTACATTTCCCCCACCCGCCCTGCTGTCTGAAAGTACAGCGTTCCTATGACACCTTTGCAAGCCAAAACGGTTTAAAGCAAAGAAGCAATTACCTCAGGACACATCTTGCTAACGGTTGCACAAAATAAATCGAGATAAAGCACAGACACTCACACGGTCCAACGCTATGGTGACTTGATGCCGAGATGCCGAGCGTAGCTCCCGGGGAAGGAGATTGGCGGCACGACTCTTGCTGCTTGGGACACCTGAAGAGCAAAACAAACACTGAACCCTATTTTGGCTTTTAGCCTTTTTTTTCCGTAAAAGTGAAAATCCTCTTCAGACTTCCTTCAGTTAGCAAAACAGGTACTGATGTAGGTGTTTGGTAAAAGTGAAGTGATGTAAAGCAAACTTCTGATAAGCAGGGGACACCTGTATTGAGAAGATGAACTTGGCCAAGATCACACAGCTAGTAAGATTAGGAGCTGAGATCTGAACTGGGGTCTGCCCACCTCTCAAGTCTATGTCTTCAACACTCAGCTAGCTCTAAACTAATAAATAACACATGATTCCTGCCCCACCTCCTCAGGGCAGTTCTGTCCACTAGAACTTTCTGCAATGACAGAAATATTTGCTCTCTGTGCTGTCCAATACAGTGGCTACTGAGGATTCAAAATGTGGCTAATGCCACAGAGGAACTGGATTTTAAAGTTTATTTAATTTGTATGAATTTCAATGTAGATTTAAATAGCCACAGTTGGCTGGTGGCTCTTGCATTAACTAGTACAGTTCTAGGAACTCAGAGTCTAGATGAAGAAATTCACGTTCATCAAGGCAGTAGGTGTTATGCTATTGCTCTGCCGGAGTTCCAAGGGCATAGAGAAGAGAAGACAGCCTTGGCGTGGGGTGTGGCCTGGGACAAGGTCACAGGAGGCTTCCCAGAGAGAGTCATCTCTGAGCCAAGTCTGGAGGAAGGAGAAGTTGGCAGGAGGGGAGGTATTCTTAAATATATCCAAATATGCTGGATTTCACAACAGGGATGGTGCTTCGTCAGTACTTTGGTGGAGATTAAAACCTGTAATCAAGACCCAGGGTCTTCTCTGAGCTACGAGATAACCAGAGCTCACCCTCGAAGGATGAAAGAATACTGGATTCAGGCATGTGTTCACTGTTTTTGTTTGTTTGTTTTTTTCTTTTCCGTTTACAGGTATCAGCTTGTGTTTGGCTTCTAACTATCACCTCTCTGAGGATGTGAAAACACCTGGAAAACAAATTTGAAAAATTCACCGGCTCATCAGAATGCTTTGTCAATATCTCGTGAAGCGAAATGTCCAAGAATCATGAGCTAGCTCTAGGCAGACAAAAGAGTAGTAATAATAATGAGGATAATGATGATAATAATGAAAAACAGTTACCACTTATTAAGACACTTACTTTGTGCCAGACCCAATGTTAAGTGCTTTTGTGTATTGATTGTCCCACACAATCTTACAATCCATTCTCTACATGGCAGCGAAGTGGCCTTTTTAAGACATAAACTCTAAATCAGATCATGCTAGTCTGTGGCTAAAAACCTTTAAGTGGCTTTCCATTACATTTAGAATGAAATCAAAGTTTCTTGCCCTGGCCTGCAAGGCTTGCCCCCTGTCTAATTCTCCCTAACTGCTCCACTCCCCACTTACGCACTAAGCTCCAGACACATAAGACCCCTCTCTGGTATAAAGTGCCAAGCTATTGTCTGTCCCAGGACATTTGCTTTTGTTGCTCCCCCAATATTCAACTCATCTCCCCACCCTAACCCTCCACTAGAATGAATGTGCTGGAGAACAGGGACCTTATTTCTTTGATCACTGTTGCATCTTTAGCTCCTACAACAGTAAGAACTCAATAAATATATGTTCTGTAATGGAAAGAAGTTCAACCCAGTGTACTAGGTGTTATTATTCTCATGTAACAGATGAAGAAACTGAAGGTCAGAGTGGTTAATTTGCTCAAAGCCACACTCCATAGCTGGAGGATTCTGTCCATTTTCTCCTTGTCAGACAGCTGTGCTGAGGCTGCACGGCTACCTCTGGAGGACGAGCATCCTTCGAGGTGTGGTTTTCATCCTTTCACTCTGCAAACCGTCCTGGTTTGCCTCACTTAGTCCTTTATTGCCAGGATCTGTCTATATAATAAGAAATCCTAGCCTGCAAAACTACCCAGTCTTCCTCTGGCTTTTACTTTATGTTTTTCTTTGATCATAAAAATGAGTACTGTAGACAGACTGGAAAGAATAGAAAAAATATATAAAGAAGCTGGGGGGAAGAAACCACTCATGACTTCAGGACCTAGAGGCAAATGGGTTAATGCTTTGGTTTCTTGACTGCCAATCTTTTCCATGGTCTTTACAACAAAGTTGATCTCATCTCTGCATGTAATTTTGTGCCCTTCTTCTATCCCTTAATGCTCTATCTTCAGAGTGTTCTCAAGGCATTAAAAAGTTTTCATAAGCATTAAAGCTAATGGTTGCACAATATTCCTTCACTTGGGTACACCCAGTTTACTCAACGAGGTTTCTTTTATTTGAGGGGGAATTCCCTTTTCTCATCTTGCAAGTCAGTAAGCCCAAAACAGGGCTTACACGTAAGGAGGCACACATTACAATTACGACTTAAATATAAAGAGATGCTTGGACAATTATGTTTCCCTTTTGAGATCAGAAAAAGGCACGTTTGTATTCCATCAGAATAATTATTGCTACTATTATAATAATATAATATTATTGCTATTATTATTATTATGTTATAAAAATTATTTTACTATTTCCTGAGATTTCATAGTATACAAAACCTGTGGATACTCCAGAGAAAATCCTTAATTATACCTAAACGTCTTCACCCAAAACAAATGTTTTGGGCTGTGTTGACTCCCAGCAAATACCCTATTTGTCACCAATACCTTCTCAGCCACCAACTCTTCCCGCCATACAGCAGCTGCCACTGCAACCAGGAGGTAGAGTAAAAAAGGGCCAGGAATCTGGAGGCTGGAAACCAGGGTTCAAGGTCCAGCTTCGGGGCCTAACCACATGCCCTTGGTCAGGTCACTTCTCCTCTTTCCTGTAGAATGAAGATCACAATCCTTGCTTCAGAGAACTGTGAGGGTCAAATGAGGGATCAGATGGGGAGGGTGTGTAGTAAACTCAAAAGAGCCATGAAGTTGTTTGGAATGCTTATGATCCAGTGAGTTATGACCACAGTGTCTATTTAAAAAGACTTAAAGGTCAGCAGAGCCAATGTTCTCCAGCCCAAATCTTTAAAAGGCTGGCTCTTGTTAAAGACTATATATCAATATATAAACCGGATTAGCGGGTCCTCTGCTTGTGATAGATTCATGGGGATTTGAAAGAGTGGCTGTAGCAGGCTTTGCTGGTTGTCTACCCAGTATCCATGTCCTACTTTGCTCTGTCCTAACAAAAGCTCTGTTTGGGTCAGGCATTTGCCAATTCCCCATACAGCACGTGACTGAGGGCAAACTGACTCCATCCCCAGCTGCAGGGGTGGGCCTGATTGGTCAAAGAATAATCCCTCCTCTTACCAGTGATTGGTTCTGCAGAGGCCATGTGACCCCACTCTGGTGACTGAGACAGTGGGCACGTGTGAGACATGTGAGGGAAGATCTCCTTGCTCCTAACAAAGTGTCACAGGAAAGGAGAGTCTTTCTTTTCCCTCTGGAGGCCCCACCTTGAACTCTGGCCACCATCTTGCTATCAGGCTGGGGGATGAAGGCAACATGGAAAGGTGGAAGAGTGGCCAGAGGATGATGGTGGATATGGTAATAATAACAACAATAACAGCAGCAAACATTTATTGAGCATTTAGGGCTTGCCAGGTACTATTCTAAATGTATTATGTGCTTTAGCTTAGAGGGGTGACCATACCTACTTTGGTGGCCCGTGAACTAAGAATGGTTTTTACATTTTGTAATGGTTAAAGAAAAATCAAAACAACAGTATTTCACAACACATGAAAATTATATAAAATTCAACTTTTAGTGTCCATAAATAAAATTTCATTGGAACACAGCCATGCCCACTCATTTATCTGGTGTCTACGGCTGCTTTCATGTTACAAGAGCAGAGGTGAGTGGTTGGACAGAAACTACCAACTACCTTGCCAAGAGTAAAGCCTAAAATATTCACTACCTGGTCCTTTATGAAGTTTGCCTGCCCTTGCTTTAGCAGAGACAACAGCCCTACGAGTTGGTGTACTATTACTATCCTGTTTTTAACAGATGAGAAAACTGAGGCTCAGAGAGGTTAAGTAATTTGTCCAAGGTCACACAGCTATTACAAGGTAGACTTGAGATTCACTACCAAAATGTCTGGCTCCAGAGTCAGTGTTCTTAAGCACTTTGGAAAGAACCTGAATTCCCAGTGAAATTGTTGAGATGCTGAGTCAACCAACCCCAAACCTGCCTGTTTCTGTTCTTTGCAGGTCAAAACCTCCTAGCTAATGCCATGAGAAAGCACCTTAAAGAGGTAAGAGCAGAAAGGGAAGGTAGGCTATCAGCTTCTTGGACCAACTGCTTTCTTTCCTCAGTCAAGAGAATAAAAGCTTTCTTTCTCCAGACAGTTCAAGTCTCCTCAAGTTCTTCCCTTTAAAAGGGATTATGAAGGAAATCCTATTTTAGAATTGCTGCTGCTTTTGGCAATCTGCAATATTAGCCTGATGAGGAATTACACTCACTAATAAAGTATCTCAAGTTGGGTTGAGTCTAATTGTTGCAAGTGTTTGTTGTAATAGCCTGTCGCAGGGACTTCTGTGCCGGCGCATCCCTCGCTTGGCTACAGCCCATGTGGAAAATCAATTTTCTCTAAATGTTTGAAGAATGGCACAGAAGGACCTGATTTCTTTTCCCTCTGCTGGAATCAATCTGAAGACAGTGAGCCTATAAAATGAATGAAAATAGCTACAGTTGCAAAATGCAGGGTAGAACGCTGAGCTGAGCAAAGCCTGATCACAAGCTCTAAGTTCTAGACTTTTTGTCCTAAGGCCACAGACAGTATACATTTGTGTCCCAAACTGACGTGATCTTGAAAAGTCACAGAACAGAAAGGATCTGACTTCAACCCAGCAATTTCACTTCTAGGAATCTCTCCCACTGAAAAACTCCCACGAGTAAGCAAGAATATATGAACAGGGTATACCTCACAACCTGGTTTGTGAGGGTGAAAGATAATTTGTCCGACAAGAGGAGACTGGTTAAATAAATGGTGATATTTCCAGGCTATGTAGCCATTAAGAAGAAACAGATAAATCTGTATGTATTCATGTGGAAAGATTTTTGTGATATGATATTGAGCGAAAAAAAGCAAACCGCAGACCAATATGAATAGTATAAGTTTGTTTTTGTTAAAAAAAAAAAAAAGCCTATTCAGGGCTTCCCTGGTGGCGCAGTGGTTGGGAGTCTGCCTGCGGATGCAGGGGACACGGGTTCGTGCCCTGGTCTGGGAGGATCCCACATGCCACAGAGCAGCTGGGCCCGTGAGCCATGGCCGGCCGGCGCGTCCGGAGCCTGTGCTCCGCAACGGGAGATGCTGCAGCGGTAAGAGGCCCGCGTACCGCAAAAAAAAAAAAAAAAAAAAAAAAAAAAAAC
>NW_006796217.1:0-1470 GCF_000442215.2 Lipotes vexillifer
TGTGGGATCTTCCCGGACTGGGGCACGAACCCGTTTCCCCTGCATCGGCAGGCGGACTCTCAATGACTGCACCACCAGGAAAGCCCCATTTTTTGTCTTTTTGATATCAGCCATTCTATCAGGTAAAAGGTGATATCGCATTGTGGATTTGATTTGCATTTCCATGATTATTAGTGATGTTGATCATCTCTTCATGTGTTTGTTGGCCATCTGTATGTCTTCTTTGAAAAAAAATGTCTATTCAGGTCCTCTGTCCATTTTTTAGTTGGATTGTTTGTGTTTTTAATGTTGAGTTGTATGAGTTTGTATATTTTGGATATTAACCCCTTATTGGGCATATCATTTGCAAATATCTTCTCTCATTCAGTAGGTGGCCTTATTGTTTTATTTATAGTTTTTTCTTCACTGTGCAAAAGTATTTTAGTTTGATGTAGTCCATTAGTATATTTTTGCTTTTGTTTCAATTGCCTGAGGAAACGTATCAAAAGAAAATACTGCTAAGACTGATGTCAAAGACCTTACTGCCTGTTTTCTTCTGGGAGTTTTATGGTTTCAGGTCTTACATTTAGGTCTTTATTCCCATCTTGAGTTTATTTTGTATACGGTATGAGAAAGTAGTCCAGTTGGATTCCTTTACATGTAGCTACCCAGTTTTCCCTGCACCATTTATTGAACAGGCTATCTTTTCCCCATTGTGTATTCTTTCCTCCTTTGTAGTAGATTAATTGCCCTTATAAGTGTGGGTTCATTCCTGGGCTTTCTATTCTGTTCCATTGACCTTAGGTCTGCTTTTGTGCCAGAATCATATCATTTTGATGACTTTGTATTATAGATTGAAATCTGGGAGCATGATACCTCCTACTTTGTTCTTTCTCAAGATTATTTTGGCTATTTGAGGTTTTTTAGTGTGTGTGTTTTTAGTGTGTGTTTCCCCTCACTCTTTAGGGAGAACCTCTACAACTGTATCCTCCCACTTGTGGGTCACCCACCCTGGTATACGGGCCTTGACTATTCTGCATCTCTGCGCCTCCTACCCAACTCATTGTAGTTTTGTCTTTATATCTTTAGTTGTGGAAAATCTTTTCTGCTAGCCTTTGGGTCATTCTCACAAATGTTGTTTTGTAGATAGTTGTAATTTTGGTATGTGCATGGGAGGAAGGGAGCTCAGGGTCTTCCTACTCTACCATCTTGGCCATCCAGCTATTAATTATACAATTTCATCATAATCATGTAACCCAGAGCTTATCATGATAAAGAACATTTTCATTTCCTTTCCCAGTACATTGCATTATGTCTTACATTTAATGACTGAACATGCCCTTATGGCATATAAACCTGTTTTACTTGTTTCTCCCCTCACCCACTTTCTTAGTTCTCCTTCACCCAGATATCATCTACTTATTTTTACATATATATATATATATATATATATATATATATATGTGTGTGTGTGTGTGTGTGTGTGTGTGT